>NC_057794.1:566429332-566450379 GCF_018294505.1 Triticum aestivum
GCGCCTGACCCGAGCCACGCCCCGCCTACCGTCCGACCCCGCCCGCCGCCTTCACCCACCTCCCGCCGGCGACGAGCTCCGCCAGAGCCGCTCCCGCCGTTTTGCCGGAGCGCCGCGGCCATGCCCTCGCCGCGCCGCCGCCGGGTCCATCCGGAGCCGCCCTGCCTCGCCTCCGTCCGGTCTGGGCCGGCGCCGCCCAGATCCGGCGAGCTCCTCCTCTGCCCGGAGCTCCCGCCGCCGCCCCTGCCTTCTCCGGCGCGGATCCGGCGAGATCCGCCACCGCCTCAGTTCGTGCGCTGCCCAAACCCTAGATCTGGAGGTGGTAATTTCTTCTAAGTCCCCGAGTTTTCCAGTTTCAAATGCCCATGTTCATCATGTCGTAATTCATCATCCGTGGCTCTGTTTTGCACGTGTAGCATATCAAAATGTTCGCCTCAGAAAGCACATCATTTCATCTCATTGCATCATTTTAATTTGAGCTCATCTTGATGCTTGAAATGCTGTTGGAAGAGAGCTATTTGAGTTAATTGTCAGATCTGCTGCACCAAATAGCTATTTGTCATTTTTGCCATGATTATTGTGTGCATGATATGCTCCTGAGCTCTACATGAGTTTTGTTATATGCCATGCCATCTTTCCAGAGGTGCTATCCATGTATTTTTGTGATATGTGTGGTCACTAGCACAAGCTTGCAAAGTAGTGCATTCCTTAATGCTGATTTCAGGGACTTAGAAATTCTCCAAGTCCTTGTCCTGATTTTTGTCATTATGCCATATGTTCATGTTGTTTCCTAGTGATCCGTGCCTCTTTTGAGGGTGATCAGTAAGGATGATTTGTTAATCTTGTAGTGCTCTATCCATCCATTTCTTTGTTTGAAATTATGGAGCATCCTAGCTTGAGTCAATCGAGCTCTACTTTTGCTATTTCGTGAATCCTGGCAGATTGTTGACTTGTTAACGATTTTGCCAAGGATATTGTTATTGATCCGTGCATGCTATGTTGTTGTTCTTGCCATGTCTAGCTTGTATGCCATGTCTTCTTGATGGGTGTATGCTTAGTTTGTCATGCCATGCTCTGTAGCGAGTGCATCGAGCTCGTAAACATGCCTACTCGTTAACTGTTTTGCATGCTCCAGTTTTTCTCTAATTCTGAGATCTGTTTATGTGTTTGCCATGTTCACATGCTTGCAATGGTATTTTCTGATCCCTTTTGTCTCAAGGTCACTAAGAGACTTTTGTTAAGCTCTTTGAGTAGCTTCATGCCATTCTTTATTTTGCCATGTTAAGTTCCTGTAGCATATAGTTTTCATGCTCCAAAGTGTGCTACCTGATCTGAAATTTCAGGCTTGTGTTAATTTCACTAAGTCTGAAACCTGTTTATCAATTGCACTTTTGTCATGCTTGTTTCAACCTGTTAATGAATGAATTGGCCATACCTCAGTGTTCATCTTTTGTCAAGCATTATGAGTGGATCCCTTCCATGTATTTTGTTGCCATGTTTGAGTGCTGTAGCATAATTATCTCGATGCATTTAGATGGATACTTGTTGTTTATCACAGGCCGGTGCCATATTTGTTTTGCTTGCCATTTCCAAACTGTGCATCCAATTCCGGTGTTCTTTATACCGATTTCAACCAAAATCATCTCCCCTTTCCAGTGGCACTCTTGGATTTCCAAGTTGAGGCCAGGTTCAATCATTCCTTTCCCAATCATGCATATGCATCGCATACCGCATCCCGCATATCATACCATGTTCATGTGTTGGTTGTTTACTATGTTGTGTGCTTCTTTTCCGGTGTTGCTTCTTCGGGTTGGTTCCGATAACATCGTGTGTGTGAGGATCCGTTCGACTACATCCGTTTATCTTCTTCATGGACTCGTTCTTCTTCCTTGCGGGATTTCAGGCAAGATGACCATACCCTCGAAATCACTTCTATCTTTGCTTGCTAGTTGCTCGCTCTTTTGCTATGCCTATGCTGCGATACCTACCACTTGCTTATCATGCCTCCTATATTGTTGAACCAAGCCTCTAACCCACCTTGTCCTAGCAAACCGTTGATTGGCTATGTTACCGCTTTGCTCAGCCCCTCTTATAGCGTTGTTAGTTGCAGGTGAAGATTGAAGTTTGTTCCTTGTTGGAACATGGAGTTCGTTCCTTGTTGGAACATTGGTTACTTATTGGGATATCACAATATATCTTATTTAATTAATGCATCTATATACTTGGTAAAGGCTGGAAGGCTCGGCCTTATGCCTGGTGTTTTGTTCCACTCTTGCCGCCCTAGTTTCCGTCATATCGGTGTTATGTTCCCAGATTTTGCGTTCCTTACGCGGTTGGGTAATAATGGGAACCCCTTGATAGTTCGCCTTGAATAAAACTCCTCCAGCAATGCCCAACATTGGTTTTACCATTCGCCACCTAGCCTCTTTTTCCCTTGGGTTTCGCGGACTCAAGGGTCATCTTTATTTAAACCCCCCTGGGCCAGTGCTCCTCTGAGTGTTGGTCCGACCGAGCAGACTGCGGGGCCACCTCGGGGCAACTTGAGGTTTGGTTTTACTCGTAGGATGTCTCATCTGAGTGTGCCCTGAGAACGAGATATGTGCAGCTCCTATCGGGATTTGTCGGCACATTCGGGCGGTGTTGCTAGATTTGTTTTAACTTGTCGAAATGTCTTGTAACCGGGATTCCGAGTCTGCTCGGGTCTTCCCGCTAGAAGGAATATCCTTTGTTGACCGTGAGAGCTTGTGATGGGCTAAGTTGGGACACCCCTGCAGGGATTTGAACTTTTGAAAGCCGTGCCCGCGGTTATGGGCAGATGGGAATTTGTTAACGTCCGGTTGTAGAAAACCTGAAGTTGACCTTAATTAAAACACATCAACTGCGTGCGTAACCGTGATGGTCTCTTCTCGGCGGAGTCCGGGACGTGAACACGGTGTTGGAGTTATGCTTGACGTAGGTTGTCCTAGGTTCACTTCTTGATCATAGTTGTTCGACTGTGCTTTGCCTTCTCTTCTCGCTCTCATTTGTGTATGTTAGCCACCATATATGCTAGTCGCTTGCTACAGCTCCACCTCATACCTTTTACCTTACCCATAAGTTTAAATAGTCTTGATCGTGAGGGTGTGAGATTGTTGAGTCCCCGTGACTCACAGATACTTCTAAAACCAGCTTGCAGGTGCCGTTGAACCGTGCAGATGACGCAACCAAGCTCAAGGAGGAGCTCGATGAAGATCTTGCCCTTTGTGTTGTTTCGTTCTAGTTGATCAGTAGTGGAGCCCAGTTGGGGTCGATCGGGGATCTGTGTAGCTTTTGGGGTAGTCTTCTTTTATTTTGGCTCCGTAGTCAGGCCCTGATTGTTTTTGGATGATGTAATGCTTTATTCATGTATTTGTGTGAAGTGGCGATTATAAGTCAACTATGTATCTTTTCCCCTATTGTATTACATGGGTTGTGTGAAGATTACCTCACTTGCGACGACATTGCTTTCAATGCGGTTATGCCTCTAAGTCGTGCTTCGACACATGGGAGATATAGCCGCATCGAGGGCGTTACACATGTCAACTATGGGTGTTGGCTCCAACAATTCGCATTGGTCTCAAACCATTGACATGCATTTTGAAGACCATGAGTTCGAGGTGGACGAGGATGGTGAGGGCATTGTCGACGCGCTGAAAGGAAGAGCGGGCAATTACACCAACGCCGATGACATCTTACTATGCAATACTTGGTTGCAAGTGTCGAGGGATCCATCCATTGGAAGTGATCAAAGTAGAGATGCTTATTGGGGGCGGATGAAAGAACTTTGTTGTTCGCAACGTGAGTGGAATTGACCGCTCCGAGAGATCACTTCGGTCCCGGTGGTCGACAATCAACTCGGATTGTCAAAGGTGGGCGACCTGTCAAAAGGTGGTTGACAAGTTGAACCCAAGTGGCACAAATGAGGACGATAGAGTAAGTGGCATTTCATACATGTTCATCATACTTGTTGTTGGTGTTCGAAGTGCTAACTTGCTTTGTTTTCATGTAGTACCACATTGCACAAAACTTGTTCAAAAAGAGGAGAGGAAAACCTAGAAGGGGAAGATCAAGAAAGGAAGGGTCTTTAGCTTGCCTCATTGCTATAACGTGTTGAAGGATGATGAGAAATGAAAGAAGCGTGAAGATTTGGATGATTTGCATTTGAGCAACAAACGCAAGCGCACAATTGAGTTGAATGATGATGATGATGAGGAGGAGGAGGATGCATAAAGTGGTGACGGCAAGAGAAGCCCCACACCCAACTCGGTTTCATACTCGAAGCCAAAACGACCAGATGGGTGAAAGAAAGACAAAACAGAAAAGAAGAAGAGGAAAGGAGATGATGAGCTCAAAAATGCTATGGAAGCTATTGTGAAGGCAAGAAAAGAAGCCAACAAGGTGAGGAAAATGGCCGAGGAGAGGAGGTTGGCGGCCGAGGAGAGGAGGGTGGCGGCCGAGGAGAGGAAGGAGGCTTTGGAGGAGAGGAAGGTGAGCAATGAGGAGCGAACAAGATTGTTGGAATGGGAGAAGCACTTGTTCTTCTTGGACACATCTAACCTCAATGAGGCGCAAAAGGAGTTTGTCAATCTTTCCCGTGAAGAAGTCTTGATCCAAAATAGAGCCATGATTCGTGGCATGGGTGGTGGTGGCCTTGGCGGCATGGGAGGCGGTGGCCTTGGCGCCATGGGAGGCATGGGTGGCTTCGGAGGTACCGTGGGCGGCTTAGATGCCATGGACGGCTTTGGAGCTACCATGGAAGGCATGGGTGGCATGGGTGGTTCTGGAGCACCCCCCAGCGCAATGGCCGCCATGGGAGGCATGAGTTTTGCTTCTCTCATGGGAGGCATGGGTCCACCTCCGGCCGCCATGGGCGGAATGTCTTCCGGTGTGCCTCCTCGCGCACATTCTCATGAAGATGCCGTTGAAGATCTTACCAACACCTTCGGAGCTTCACGTGATGCGGTGCGCGATAAGGAGGAGGAAGAATCATCTTCGGAGGAGGAAGAATTGTCTTCGGTTGGATGAACTTGTCGGCATGATTTTGAACTTGTGGGCATGAACTTTTATTCATCAACTTGTTTGTGTGAAATTTATATGTCATGTTCATTGCCTTTTGAATGTTTGAAATCCATTTGTGTCCAAAATGCAATATATGCAATGCCTAGCGAGTCGGGCGCGCTGTCAGGACCCCGATTCTAAGTCACACCGATCTAGCCTGTAACACCTCATATCACTTTGCGTCCTCATGCACGGTATTCCCACGGGTGTCGCCTTACCATGGCCTGGGACCGTTTGCGCCTTTTGGCTCACGTATATGATAGTGTCGCTAGCATCCATATGACAGAGAACCCGGGCCGACACGACTAGTCGTGAACCCAAGGTGGCACTAACTTACGGGGACAGGCATACATGAATCAACATCGAGCATGTCGGTCAGCAGCGTGCGAATCCGGGCTGTAGCACTGGGCAAACAGGACTCCGGGAACCCGGGCTGTAGCAGGCTAGGCAGGACTCCGGATGTCACCGCGTGACATTTCCCCCAAGGGACAGACACAGGAACGAAGTGAATCACATGCCGGCCATTCAAGTGTTCCGGAGCAGTAGTGCTGGGCTAGCAGGACTCCTGTGAACCGGGCTGTAGCGGACTACTATGGCTCATGGAAGCACAAGACTACATTTCCCCATAAGAGAGGCTACCAGGGATAAACAACTAGGTTGTCTGATCCCACACATACCAAGCATTTCAATCATACACACAATATGCTCGATATGTGTAAATACAACATGGCATCACAACATAACTCTACGACTCAAGTATTTATTCATTAGGCTCCGAGGAGCGAGATATTACAAACATGGGTCTCACGACCCAACATTCAGAGCTTACAAGTCAAAGCACATGCGGAAGCTTAACATGTCTGAGTACAGACATCTACAAATGAAAAAGGCTGAGAAGCCTGACTATCTACAAGACCCTCCCAAGGTACAAGATCGTAGCTGAGGTAATGAGCTAAACGTCGAAGTCCAAGCGGAACTACTAGCGGGACTGAAGTCTCTCTGCAAAACATAAATTAAGCAAACGTGAGTACAAATGTACCCAGCAAGACTTACATCAGAACTAACGACATATGCATCAGTATCAACAAGGGGGGTGGTGGAGTTTAACTGCAGCAGGCCAGCTTTGATTCGGTGGCTATCCTGAACTACGACTGCAAGTAACTCTTTGAGGTGGCGCACATGAGTCCACAAATTCACCATACCAATACACCACTATGGATCCGCTCCCGTCTCCCTGCGAGAACGCCATCCATAGCACTCACACTTATATTGCGCATTTTAAAGTATCCACTTTCGCTTGTCTATGAACTATGCAAGGGGTCCAAGTTTCCATATCTGAGGAATCCGGCTATTCGAATAGATAATGATAACCCTGCAGGGGTGTACTTCTTCACACACGCTCTTGCCACTTACCACCATGTACACATCGTGTATCTCGGCAACCTTCAAGCGGAAGCCTGGCAAGGGAGTCGGCCATGACCTGACTAACCAACAAGTCTCTAGTCCAGGTTTATCGCCTATTCGGGTTCCATCCGCAAGGAGATCCGGCCGGGGTGTCGCTCATGGCCCCAAACGATGTGAGCAGGGTTCCCAAGCCCACCATCCGGGTGCCACTTGGTACACCGGGCCACTGTGCCTAGTCTGTCCCAAGCCCACCTGTATCGGGTGCCACTTGGTAGACTACTAACACTACCTACAAACACCAAAAACTAGTTGCAACTCCTGGACAGAGATCAAGTTGATTAATAAGTCGAGAGAGCTTGGAGCGCCCGGAGCCCAATGTGTGGTAGTAACTGTTCATGGATCACAAACACAGAACTCAGTTCCTAAGGACGACTGCAATGAGACAACCCACCATGTACTCCTACATGGACTCTCACCGCTACCTTTACCAAATCGTGTTCACACACTTAGCTCTCAACGGTAGGACATGTTCACCAAATTTCAGTTCATCCCCGATGAATTAGACCTGACTCAACTCTAAGCAGTAGCAGGCATGACAAACAAGCATGAATGAGTAGGCACAACAAGGCTCAAACAACTCCTACTCATGCTAGTGGGTTTCATCTATTTACTGTGGCAATGACAGGTCATGCAGAGGAAAGGTTCAACTACCGCAGCATGTAACAGTTGAATCGGTGTTGTCCTAATGCAGTAAAAGAGAGCAGGAGCGAGAGAGTGGGATTGTATCGGAATGAACAAGGGGGTTTTGCTTGCCTGGCACTTCTGAAGATAACATTGAGTCTTCATCAGTGTCAACGATCACAGCGTCGGAGCAGCGTCTAGCGAGAGGGGACAATTACCGGCAAACAAGGAAGAGCACAATCAATGCAATGCACAATATGATGCATGATCATGGCATGACAATATGTTGTGATTTGAGCTAATGCAACTAGTAACAGAAAGGTTTTGGGTTGATTTGAACTCAAGGTTCAAATTCAAATTCAAACTATGAATTCAAATAGTGCATTATCATGTTTTGGACTAAACAGTGAGGTTAACTTGCTCAAACATGCATGAAAATGCCATAAACAGATTCCTTGGATTTTTCTGATAATTTTTCATATATAAAACTTTTCATTTGGAGTTACAGATTATTTTCTATGATTTTTCAAAGTTTTGGATATTTTCTGGAATTTCCAAATCATTTAGAATTAGAAATAATCCAGGAAAATGATTACTGCGTCATCAATGCATCATGCTGACATCAGCTAGTCAACAGCATCAGCCCAGGTCAAACTGCCCAGTGGGTCCCGTGTGTTAGTAGCTAAACTAGGTTTAGTTAAGCCTAATCTACATTAGTTAGCGGGGCGGCCCCACCTGTCATTGAGCCAGGGGAGGTCAAACCCCTGGTTAACTGGGGCTAACGTGCCGACGGCTCGACGCCGGCGACGACAGGTGCGGCGGATGGGCTCGGGTTCGCTCCTCTGGCGCCCAAATTGATGACGGGGAGCATCTACGAGCTGCTGGCGATCCCGCGCATCCAACGGTGCAAACGGGGCGAGATGGGGTTGCCGTAATCCTCACCGGCATCGAGCTCAGTGGCTGCCGGACCTCGGACGTTGGCGGAAACGGTGCTACGGTGCACAACAGGGCAAACTTGTGGGTGCTGCAGGTTCACAGGAGCGCGGCGAGCACGCTGGTGATGCTCGGGCGAGCGGACGAGCTCAGGAGCATGGAGCTCGTCGGTCGTGGCGGCGGCGAGCTTCGGCGGAGGTGGGGAACGGAGCTAGAGAAAAAACACGAGCAGGAGAAGAGGGGGAGTCGGTCCATGAGCTCACTGTGGTTGCAGAACGCGTCTCAGTGGGCTCGGGGGAGGTCGGACGACGTCGGGGCATTGCTGGCGATCTCGGAGGCCGGAGTTGAAGACGACGGTGGTGGCGGCATTATCGGGCACCTGGCATTGCGTGACTCGGTGGAGAGAATGAGGACGTCGTCGCGGATCTCAGGGGCACGTCTAGGGCCGTAGGGAGGCCGGTGGCTATGCGAGCGGTGGACGGCGGCGGCGGCGGTTCTCGGTCTCGCTTGGGGCTGAGAGATAGAGGAGGGGAGGAGCTCCAGGGGGAGAGGGGAAAGTGACAGGGGACCGAGGAGGGTCGCGTGGCGATGCTAGAAGGGCCGAGGCGTCGCGGTCGAAGCAGGAGGTGGTCGGGCGTGCGCCGGCGCGCGGTGGCCACGCGACTCTGTCCTTCTGTCAAAGGAGGAAGAAGACCGGGGAGCCCCTGGTGGGCTGGGCCGGATCAGGAGCTGGGCCGGCTCTGCTGTAGGTGAGAAGCCTAGGTGAGTCCTTCTCTCTCTCTCTCTTTTATTAATTGTTCTGTTTTTCTATTTATTTTGATCTGTTTTGAATTAGTAAAAATACTAACTCATTTTGTAAAATCCTGACAAAAATTGTGGGCACTATTTGAATTATTTCCAAAAGCCCCCAATTGTTTTCAGAAGTATT
Organism: Triticum aestivum; assembly: GCF_018294505.1. NCBI lineage: Eukaryota > Viridiplantae > Streptophyta > Magnoliopsida > Poales > Poaceae > Triticum > Triticum aestivum. The sequence continues at coordinate 566,438,355 of NC_057794.1, forward strand.
GAAGCATTTAAAATATTTATAGGCATTAAATGCTCCAATTCAAATACAATATGATTTAACCCCAAAATTCATAAATGTCCAAGAAATATGATCATCATTTTTGGCAGAGGTTTTCACCTTTATCATAAATCATGAACATTTTCAATGACATTTCGGGTTCTTTGAAAAAGATTTTATTTAAACCTATTTGAACACTTTCTGGTGCTAGGGTTTGATCGATCCCCATTTCAGCTTTATAAAAATTTAAACATGATGACATGAATGCTTATGAAACTAATTGCAATCAACTCTAGGGCTGTGACAACTCACCCCCACTAACAAGGATCTCGTCCCGAGATTCAAGATGTGAGGTAAGAAGACAGAGGGGACACAAATCTTCATGATCCAATTGCCCTTCTCGGAGATGTTGATTCATTGCATCACCTTGATCTCGACGTCTTGCTTTGAGAACTACAACTAACATGACAATGAGAGGAAAGGGAAAACTCTAGAAGGATTGATCTTATCGAAGATCGAACAACTCAGGATCAACTCGTGGAGCGAGACGTTGAAACAACTCTCGAGCTGAGACACGAAGCATACATCGAGAGGAATGGAGTGAAACACATGACAAAGGTTCACTAGGTAGGCAACAATTCCACACCTAAGAGGGTGGTGGTCAGTTGCCAACGTAGCAAGGAATTGAGTTGCCATGACACCAAAACGAGACATCTTGGAGGAGGGTGACCCGTAGAATCATCCCTTAAGTGGCAAAAAGAATTACTTTTGATCCAGAGATCAATAAAATTCTCTATACCAGCCTAGGGAAATCTCGAGCAATCGTTTGGCGGAGTAACTAGGGATGGCATGCCGAGAGTAGAATGGATGATGTGGACTACCTTGTTGAAGACAACGCAATGGATGATTTTTGCTTATCACCGGAAATGGAAGGGACCCATGGTAAGTCCACTTTTGAAGATGATCCTGAACAACAACTACTGAGGTGCAAGCTGGGAACAAAATGCAAATGTTGGGAATGATTCTGGTAACTGGGGAAGAACTCAACAGTCGAGAGTGAGTCCATTGTTTGAAAAGGTTATATCATAACCGAGGAAACTGGAAGCAAATCCCAGTTAACGCCAACGGTAAAACCTAGTGCTTGCGCGTGCTCTCAAGAACTTGAGCATCTCCATATTCATCAAGGTTTTACCAATATCCGTGTCAAGGATCCTGGCAACACAACATACCACCATGATGAATGGTGATGGATGATGCAGATGCAAAGGAAGATAACACTTTCTTAGATTTCACCTTAGCGAGGCCAAGGGAACAAAATCTGGATGATCGACCGAGAGACATATAGCACTCTGCTTCTAATGTTCTCCATGGTGTGCTAGTGTATCCCATTCATAGATATGGTTTGATATATAGAACATCAAGTAAAAGGTCAGACTTCGGGAGCACAAGAATCCGTAAGGATTAACTATGGAGGTAAATCCTACGAAATCCTCATGGGGAGGTGGCCAACTTTCTTCAATCGAGATACTACAATAATAGGTCTTCCGGCTGGATGTGTTGGCCACGACATCCACTTTACCGGTTATCGAGAGACCAATATTATAGTTCTTGGAAAATGCTCCAACCATCATATCTGCCTGAGATTCAGATCTGGTTGGTGTCAGGATATTCCAGACTCATCAAGTCTAGAGAGAAAAAAGAAAGTTTGCAACACAAGTCAACGAGATGACGTTGCAGGATTCTCGGGAAATGGACTATGGTGGTAAGCTCCAAAACATGAGCTGGTTCTGCTACAAACATGTGAACACACTGTCCCAGACAAGCATGACCACGTAGTAGTCCTATAATGAAACACTACCGAGTTCAGGTGGGGAACCATCATCGAGGATATCGAGGTCTTGTGCATTACCATGGATTAGCACTTAACTCCTTCTCCTAGAACAAATCAGTCAGTGGCTTGGTGTGCTAGGGACACATATGGACTGGAGGTAATTAATCTACCAAACCATAGAATACTTCGCACGTATGCATAACTAACTTGGGATGGTACCAGAGGAAACAAAACAATCTTTCTCGAACTTATGGCGGCCACTTGCTCCAAATGCACATGAATTTGAGGAAGTCACTTCTTCCATCCAAGCATAAGCTTCATGAACGGAACACAAAGGCATTGCTTACAAAGTTTCCAATGCTAGGTTGATGTTCAACATGAATCATGGGGGAGACAAAATGTTGCTGATGGGTTCAACAACAACTCATCGGAATTTCCATATCACTGGACTTCCACCATCATGTGAACACGGCGATAGCATTGATAAGACCCAAAGGATGTAATGGTGTATGCTCGAGGAACCAACCACGAGTAAGACAACATTACGCACATCGTTGGTTCTGATTTGACTTGACGATAGCCCATACTCAAATCAAAGTTTTGACAAGGCAATAGATCCAACAACTGATCACGAGGACCAATCGACGGAGATATCATCTTCCTTCAACACACACACAAAAGATATCCCGTGACACAAACTAAGTCAGACAAGCTTTTATCCTCCAACTCTCCAAGTTGTTGTTTAGCTTAATCAACTAGCTCAGGGGTATCCAACACAAATTCTTGGAGAATGGGTGGTTTGGAGGAAAACCAGCATGATCATGAACTCAACATAGCGGTCAGGTGTCAACCTGGTAATACTTCCGAGAACATATTCGGAACATCACAAACCACCGATATGTTACTATGCTCGAGAACAATCTTGCTTTCGAGGCAAGATGATATGATCCAATAAGAAAGGGGTTGAAAATCCTAACTCATTGATCGAAGAGTGCACTAGAAATAAGGACGAGGTAGCATGATCAACCTTAGGGTGATGATTCAATAATCAGCACACTAAGAATGATATTAATGTCCATTAACTACTAAGCGGCGGAGTTGCTAGGAGTATTTATTTCACACATCATAGTTCACTTGCTGGCATTCCGGTTGCGACAACACGGGACCGAGGAATGAAAAATGATGGCAAGAAGTATCACTGCATCAAGAATTCATAAGAGATGGTGCAATTCTCATGATATTCTTGACATAAAGTGGGTAATACTTCAGGGTAGAACAGACTCAAAAGCTTGATTGCATTTGATCTGCGGAATACAACTGCTTTGACCCAATCTTAGAAATGGATGAGGTACTGGAGTTTGTTTCTCCTAGTCATTTTGGAATAGAATGGCTTGACGGACCACAAGAGTAAAAGGCACCAATAAACACGAATGCACACATACTCTTGACTATCAACTGATAGGCTAAGGTCGGAATACAACTAAAGGGGGACAACTCAAGGAATATATTAACTTTCTAAGTTGTGGATGCATAGGTTAGTATGTCGAACAAGTTCAACATATTTCTTCCGGATAACCCATGCTAAGAGGTAGGACTGGCAGAGTCACAATTATGAATGGAGAACTCCTCAGGAGTGCTCTAATGGTGATCTTTTGGTTCAAAGAACTTCTGCCTTAATGGTTCATGGTATTTGGAAGAAGGAAATACCATGGACCTCGAGGACTATTGCAAAGGTTACTAATATCCTAAAGGAACTAGCAGCAATATCAACACGAAGTGAACAGAGTGATTCTTGGGTCAAGAACACAGGAGTAGAATACCTACTACTAAATGGCATCACAGGATGCTTTCAAGAATGATGGCCAGAATCATCACACGGGGAACACAAAACATAGCTAGATTACTAGGTAATCTTCTGAGACACCTAGGGCCATAATACTAACTACAACATACATATCAAGGCAACGGAGTACCTCAACAGACCGATTAGTGTGCTTAATCTGGCCCAAAGGAACATCGAGAACGGAAAGAAGGGATTTGCAAATGCATCGGACTATTTTAGAAACCTGGGATGACTCGGACAACATAACGGCTGTAAATGCTCAAAATGATTTGAGACATCCTGCAAAAATGGTGGCATAACCACTCAACATCACCATATCAAGGTTCTGAGGCCAACAATGAACATATGGAAGTAGTAGGAACTGAACTGAGGCTTAAACTCAACAATCCTAGGCAACTACGGTTTAGTAACACGTCATCCTGAGAGATAGAAGAGAAGCCTAGTTCTTAACCCCGTAGAAAAGATAAGATGACTCAGATCAGAAGGTCATGAGGATAAGGAGTAAAAAGAGCCTTACGTTCCCTTCCACAATCCATTCCCTTATATAACTAAAGCATTTCTAGACACGACTTCGACCAGCTTGGCTTGGTAATCCTACAGGCAGTCAGGCTCTGATACCAAAGCTGTCAGGACCCCGATTCTAAGTCACACCGATCTAGCCTGTAACACCTCATATCACTTTGCGTCCTCACGCACGGTATTCCCACGGGTGTCGCCTTACCATGGCTCGGGACCGTTTGCGCCTTTTGGCTCACGTATATGATAGTGTCGCTAGCACCCATATGACAGAGAACCCGGGCCGACACGACTAGTCGTGAACCCAAGGTGGCACTAACTTACGAGGACAGGCATACATGAATCAACATCGAGCATGTCGGTCAGCAGCGTGCGAATCCGGGCTGTAGCACTAGGCTAACAGGACTCTGGGAACCCGGGCTGTAGCAGGCTAGGCAGGACTCCGGATGTCACCGCGTGACATTTCCCCCAAGGGACAGACACAGGAACGAAGTGAATCACATGCCGGCCGGTCAAGTGTTTCGGAGCAGTAGTGCTGGGCTAGCAGGACTCCGGTGAACCGGGCTGTAGCGGACTACTATGGCTCATGGAAGCACAAGACTACATTTCCCCATAAGAGAGGCTACCAAGGATAAACAACTAGGTTGTCGGATCCCACACATACCAAGCATTTCAATCATACACACAATATGCTCGATATGTGTAAATACAACATGGCATCACAACATAACTCTACGACTCAAGTATTTATTCATTAGGCTCCGAGGAGCGAGATATTACAAACATGGGTCTCACGACCCAACATTCAGAGCTTACAAGTCAAAGCACATGCGAAAGCTTAACATGTCTGAGTACAGACATCTACAAATGAAAAAGGCTGAGAAGCCTGACTATCTACAAGACCCTCCCAAGGTACAAGATCGTAGCTGAGGTAATGAGCTAAACGTTGAAGTCCAAGCGGAACTACTAGTGGGACTGAAGTCTCTCTGCAAAACATAAATTAAGCAAACGTGAGTATAAATGTACCAGCAAGACTTACATCAGAACTAACTGCATATGCATCGGTATCAACAAGGGGGGTGGTGGAGTTTAACTGCAGCAGGCCAGCTTTGATTCGGTGGCTATCCTGAACTACGACTGCAAGTAACTCTTTGAGGTGGCGCACACGAGTCCACAAATTCACCATACCAATACACCACTATGGATCCGCTCCCGTCTCCCTGCGAGAACGCCATCCATAGCACCCACACTTATCTTGCACATTTTAAAGTATCCACTTTCGCTTGTCTATGAACTATGCAAGGGGTCCAAGTTTCCATATCCGAGGAATCCGGCTATTCGAATAGATAATGATAACCTTGCAGGGGTGTACTTCTTCACACACGCTCTCGCCACTTACCACCATGTACACATCGTGTATCTCGGCAACCTTCAAGCGGAAGCCTGGCGAGGGAGTCAGCCACGACCTGACTAACCAACAAGTCTCAAGTCCAGGTTTATCGCCTATTCGGATTCCATCCGCAAGGAGATCCGGCCGGGGTGTCGCTCACGGCCCCAAACGATGTGAGCAGGGTTCCCAAGCCCACCATCCGGGTGCCACTTGGTACACCGGGCCACTGTGCCTAGTCTGTCCCAAGCCCACCTGTATCGGGTGCCACTTGGTAGACTACTCACACTACCTACAAACACCAAAAACTAGTTGCAACTCCTGGACAGAGATCAAGTTGATTAATAAGTCGAGAGAGCTTGGAGCGCCCGGAGCCCAATGTGTGGTAGTAACTATTCATGGATCACAAACACAGAACTCAGTTCCTAAGGACGGCTGCAATGATACAACCCACCATGTACTCCTACATGGCCTCTCACCGCTACCTTTACCAAATCGTGTTCATACACTTAGCTCTCAACAGTAGGACATGTTCACCAAATTTCAGTTCATCCCCGATGAATCAGACCTGACTCAACTCTAAGCAGTAGCAGGTATGACAAACAAGCATGAATGAGTAGGCACAACAAGGCTCAAACAACTCCTACTCATGCTAGTGGGTTTCATCTATTTACTGTGGCAATGACAGGTCATGCAGAGGAAAGGTTCAACTACCGCAGCATGTAACAGTTAAATCGGTGTTGTCCTAATGCAGTAAAAGAGAGCAGGAGCGAGAGAGTGGGATTGTATCGGAATGAACAAGGGGGTTTTGCTTGCCTGGCACTTCTGAAGATAACATTGAGTCTTCATCAGTGTCAACGATCACAGCGTCGGAGCAGCGTCTAGCGAGAGGGGACAATTACCGGCAAACAAGGAAGAGCACAATCAATGCAATGCACAATATGATGCATGATCATGGCATGACAATATGTTGTGATTTGATCTAATGCAACTAGTAACAGAAAGGTTTTGGGTTGATTTGAACTCATGGTTCAAATTCAAATTCAAACTATGAATTCAAATAATGCATTATCATGTTTTGGAATAAACAGTGAGTTTAACTTTCTCAAACATGCATGAAAATGCCGTAAACAGATTCCTTGGATTTTTCTGATAATTTTTCATGTATAAAACTTTTCATTTGGAGTTACAGATTATTTTCTATGATTTTTCAAAGTTTGGATATTTTCTGGAATTTCCAAATCATTTAGAATTAGAAATAATCCAGGAAAATGATTACTATGTCATCAATGCGTCATGCTGACATCAGCTAGTCAACAGCGTCAGCCCAGGTCAAACTGACCAGTGGGTCCCGTGTGTTAGTAGCTAAACTAGGTTTAGTTAAGCCTAATCTACATTAGTTAGCGGGGCGGCCCCACCTGTCATTGAGCCAGGTGAGTCCTTCTCTCTCTCTCTCTCTCTCTCTCTCTCTCTCTCTTATTAATTGTTCTGTTTTTCTATTTATTTTGATCTATTTTGAATTAGTAAAAATACTAACTCATTTTGTAAAATCCTGACAAAAATTGTGGGCACTATTTGAATTATTTCCAAAAGCCCCCAATTGTTTTCAGAAGTATTGAAGCATTTAAAATATTTATAGGCATTAAATGCTCCAATTCAAATACAATATGATTTAACCCCAAAATCCATAAATGTCCAAGAAATATGCTCATCATTTTTGGCAGAGGTTTTCACCTTTATCATAAATCATGAACATTTTCAATGACATTTCGGGTTCTTTGAAAAAGATTTTATTTAAACCTATTTGAATACTTTCTGGTGCTAGGGTTGGATCGATCCCCATTTCAGCTTTATAAAAAATTAAACATGATGACATGAATGCTTATGAAACTAATTGTAATCAACTCTAGGGTTGTGACACGCGCTGCATTTTTTGCGCAGCTGTTGAAGCCAGCACTGCAGGCCGCGCAAAACCAGACGAAACACGCGCGGCAAAATAATTTTTAGCGCGTGGCGCGCTGGGCGGCTGTTGAAGATGTTCTATACTGCCAAGGCATGATGAACCGGTCAGAAGTTTTTTTTTTAAATGAAGCTGGTGATGCACGGTCTAGCAAAAAGGATGCATGCATCCACTGTTTCTTCTCGTCTTCGCGTGTAAAACTTGTACTCGACGACTTTTAAATGTGTAAAAAATGTAACATCAGCAACCTTGAATCAGTCTGGATCATTGAATAGCTAATGAATGCTCCACTAGTTGTCTGAAAACTTCTCTAATGAATCAATCGGGATCATCTGATCTTTCATGCGAACGCCCAGTATGAAACCGCACCGGATCGGTAGATAGTACTCCTCATCATTACTTCGCTCACTTCTTCTTCGATACAATTCCTCTGGACACATCAACAGTCCAGATTAAAAGATACCCTTTCGTGAGAATAAGTGAGTAGGGGTAGGATGGGAAATTAAGGTGGGGGAGGCGTACCGCGGGGTAGTGAGGCGCGTGTCCGTACGGCCCGCTGTACGCCCGTACGTGGGCGGTGTACGCTGCATGAGGAGGAGGGCGGGCCCACGCGTACTAAACCTAATTCATTAATTCGGCGCGGATTAGGCGAACCATTAACGCCGGCGCAGTGAGCCGTCCCGTCGCCGGCGTCGGTCCGTGGGCGGCGCAGATTCACACGCCACCGCCTGCCGCGCGCCTGCGCACGCCACCGCTTGACCGCCCGCGCACGCCGCCCTCGCATACCAGACATTAATCGCCGGCGCCGATTCACACGCCGCCGCCTGCCCTTCTGCGCCCTTGACCGCTCGGCTGCCCACCGGCATTGATCGCCGGCACCCCGCCCCACCCACCACTACGCACTATAAAAAGCGCCTCGCGCCCTCCGTCGGCTCGCACACCACCGTCGCCTCGCCTCTCCTTCTCCCTTGTCGTCGGCGTCGTCCTCTTGCGCCCTTCACCACCTCGCGCGACGTGCCTCTCCCTCTCGCCGACGATGGCCCGACCCAACTTGACGATCGAGGAGGCGGAGGAGCTCGCCAACTTCGGCATCCCCGCCGCGCCCGACATGCGCCTGCCGGCGAGGTGGCGCCTGAGCGTCGACGGCGTTCCCGTTGCGCCGGTGCCCGAGGTCGGCACCCACCTCTTCTCCCACGCCATCAGCCTGTACAGGGCTCGCCTGTCGCCGGAGGAGCTCGCCGACCATCAGTACGCCCCCAACAACCCCGATTGGGCGGACCGCCTCGCCGACGATCACCTGCGGCGCCTCCACGCCTACGCCGGCCCGCGCTCGCCCACGAAGCACAACCGCACGCGGCGGCATCAGCTCTGGGACGGTCGCACCTTCGAGGAGGTGGTCGCGCCGTACCGCGCGCAGGCGGTCGCCGGCGTCGTGCCAGCTCCGCCGGGGTACGGCTTTGAGCTGTACCGTCGCGGCGAGGCGCGCTCGACCCGCGCCCGCCTCGACTTCGGTGCCATGCACCCGTCCGCGCCCCGCGGAGGCCCAGGTGGTGACCGCCGGGCTGTCCGCCTCGGCCCCGGCGATCGCCGTACGGCGGGCAGGAACGGTGTCGGGTCCAGCCGTACCACAGGCAGGAACGGCGCAGGGTCCAGCCGCGCCCCTCCGGTCGAGCCGCAGCAGCCGCCAGAGCCGGCATTGGTGGCGGAGTACAGGCGGCTGGCGGCGGAGGCCGGCGACCCGGACGACATGCCGGGCTACCTGACGGCGCTTCGGGAGTCGGAGAACATGCCGCAGCCGCCGCCGCTCGTTCAGGAGTACATTCAGGTCGCCCCGGGCGCCGTCCACCCGGAGGACTTTCCCGGGTATCACGCCACGCTCGAGGACTCGATGGCTGCGCCGACCGTGCCCGTGGTGCCCCTCGACGACAACAGCAGCAGCAGCGACGACAGCAACAACGATGACGGCCTCTATGACGAGGCAGACTTCGGCGGCGTGGAGGACGAGTAGTTTAGGGTTTATTTGAAAATGTCGTTTAGTAATGTTTAATTATTTTCGTAATGTTCTTTAGTTAAGTTTTATTTCTAGTACTATGTAAAATATCTATGAAAACTATAATGAAATATCGAGTGTTTGAATGGATGGTTTCTAAATGTTGTTGAACAATCAAGTGTTTAAATCGATACTGTTATTTTTAGTTTTAAAAAGAGTTGTATTGTAAAAAAAAGGAGAAAAGAATTAAACTAGAAAAGTAAATATAAATCCAAACAATAAAAAATTGACATAATATTCGCAAAAAAAGTTAGAAGATTTTAAAAAAAAAATCTGTTGTATTGTAAAAAATAAAAATCAGAAAAGAAGTAAACTTGAATTGAAAAAAACCTATGAAAACTAGAAAAGTAAATATAAAACCAAACAATAAAAAATTGACATAATACTCGCAAAACAAGTTAGAAGATATATATTTTTTAAAAATTGTATTGTAAAAATAAAAAATAAGATAAAAATTAAACTTGAATTGAAAAAACCTATAAAAACTAGAAAAGTAAAAATAAACCAAACAATAAAAAATTGATATAATATTCGCAAAACAAGTTAAGAGATTTTATTTTATTTTAAAAAAAGAAGGTCGTCACGGAGCCGAGCGAGGCTTAGTAAGTCGCTCCCGATCAAGCCGATCGGCGAAAGGGAACGCTTTTCGGCCCCGCAAGGCCCACGTGCCCAACCAGGCGGCGTTGTGAAAGTAGGCGGTCTATTACTTTGGATCACGTCGATGTAGGGCGGGGCGCGCTATTTAAACTGGTGCGGGCGAGCTCTGGCAGGCGAGGTGGGACTAAAGATAGAGCTCGCCTGTCATGGCGCTGCGCCTGGACCGTCTAGGTGGGCCGATTTCTATGGGCCGCTGTAAGGCGCGCGTGCGAGCGGCCTGTCGCGGCGCTGCGCGTTCAGTAGGCCTAGTGGGCCGCTGGAAGGCGCGCCTGCGAGCGGTCGAGGGCGCAGGGGCGGGGTGGATGGTTTTGTTTAGTCCCACCTCGCCCGCCGAAGGACGCCCAGACCGGCTTATATAGGCGGATTCATGCACCCTAGCAGATAAGATAGATAGTAATAATGTGATTTGACTTTGCATTGCCCGGGCAGCTCTGCCGCAGCTGCCCGGACAGTGTTACACTGTTCGGGCAGTTGCGGTAGTGCTGCTAGTGCATTGTAAATTCAGATCACATCATTATTATGTATCTTATTTTTTATAGTTTAGCATTTTATGCAAAGTTTGTTTTATTAATACATAAAGTTTTGTAATATTTTTGTCCGGTCAGCGTTTTAGTTGTTTCAAATTCATGCATCATATTAAGAAGGTCAATTTTTTGACATCTTCAAAATGGCCTGAAAATTTGCATGTGAGTTAGTATGCCTACTCCCACACATAATCTTAAAATTTATGGTATTTCGATATGAAGAGCACGTTGCGTCACGTCCTGTCAGCATTTAAAGTGTTTTGACCGAAAAAATTATAGAAAATTCATAAAATGGCAAAAAGCCACAAAACTTGTCATGCATCCTATTCATGATGGTACAAGACTGTGGAACAAAATTGGGTTCATTTGAAGGATGTCGAAAAATACCTGTAGTGTTGACGGATTTACCACATAAGATTAAGTAATTATATTAAAAAGAGCACTTACTACAGAATTTATTTATTTATTGTTTAAAAAATGTTCATTATTTATGTGTTATAAATGTTTTGTAATTTATTTAATGTTCATTATTTATTTATTATTTGTTTTGCATTAATGGCTACAGTTGTTTTCATAATAGTAAAGTGTTATTTGTTATAATTTATAATTAATAATAATTTGGAAAATACTCTTCTTAAAAAAAGTACTTGATATGAAAATTTATTAAGTAGTTATGTTAAAAACAGTACTTAATATAGAATTTATTATGTAATTATATTAAAAAACTACTTATAGAAAATGGCACCTCAATTTTATTATTTACTTTATAAGTAAAAATAATAAGTTGTTTATTATAAATTATAAGTACTAATAATCAATTTTTTGAAAATAATTGATTATGACTTTTTGGTTACTGCCTAACATTTTTGAGTTTATTAAAAAATTATAATCAGCTAGTTGCAATATTAAAAGCAGTACTTAAGGTAAAACGTATTTTAACCCCAGACCGACACCTCAGGTTTGTACTGTGAGTATATGTCAACATGGACGAAACGCACCCAACTTTTGCATGCGCGTGTGAATGACCCCCATGGTCTCGCATGTCAAATTACGACGGAATCGGAATACGAACGGAAGTCGCGTCACGTCGGGAGACGTTTTCTGTGTATTTTCACGGAGAAAATCGTAGTAATGCATCGAGTGTCGAAACACACCCAAATTTTGCAGGCGTGCTTGTGTGCCACACTGTAGCGTGTGAAAAAAAATCTCGATGTTTCATGGCTTTGCGAAAGGGAACACATACTGAATGCATGTCACACC
>NC_057794.1:566451001-566455181 GCF_018294505.1 Triticum aestivum
TATATGTCAAAATGGACGAAACGCACCCAATTTTTGCATGCGCGTGTGAGTGACCCCCACGATCTCGCATGTCAGATTATGACGGAATCGGAGTACGAACGGAAGTCGCGTCACGTCGGGAGACGTTTTCTGGATATTTTCACGGAGAAAATCGTAGTAAATGCATCGAGTGTCGAAACACACCTAAATTTTGCAGGTGTGCTTGTGTGCCACACTGTAGCATATGAAAAACAAATCCCGACGTCTCATGGCTTTGCGAAAGGGAACACATACTGAATGCATGTCACACCCCAGACCGACACCTCAGTTTTGTACTGTGAGTACATGCCAACATGAACGAAACGCACCCAAGTTTTGCATGCGCGTGTGAGTGACCCCACGGTCTCGCATTTCAGATTACGACGGAATCGGAGTACGAACGGAAGTCGCTCACGTCGGGAGACGTTTTCTGGGTATTTTCACCGAGAAAATCATAGTAAATTCATAAAATGTCGAAACACACCCAAATTTTGCAGGCGTGTCAAAACAACATGGCGGCGTTTCATGAAAAAATAATACAAAATAAACAAAAATATAAAAAGTCCCATATTATGGACGGACTCACTTAAGAAGATTAAAGTGAATTATTGTTGTGACACTCCATGATTATGGAGGGCCAGAGCATAATTTACGTTAACCTGCTTAAGTGATACCGCCACACTAGAGGACTTGACATTGCAAGCAGACTACGGTATTTAAACAGGTGAATTAGCATGACGACAAGCAATGTGGGACTAAATATTAGCATGTTCGGCGGTGGCCGCCGTCGCTATAGGTTGGGCGCTATAGGTTCGGCGGTATCGGGCCTGGGCCCAGACGTCGAACGAATAATTTTTTTCCTTTTCCATCGCCGTATACCGCCACGCACGGCGGAACCCTATCCACACCATTCCCCCCCCCCTCCCGTACGCCGCCCCGTGCCCCCAGTCGCCCTACCACGATCGCCCTCAGGCGCGCGATGATCTCGCCGCACGTGCGGCGCCGTCCATCGCCGTCCACAGTCAACAGCGCTCGTTGGCACAGACTGCCCCACGCCCGCAGGTGCAGATCGCCGACGCTGGGCAGCCTGCTTTCGGCTCCGCCACAGCCGTTATTCGGCGGCTGTCGCACGGATTAAGGTCACGTTTCCCACCTCAAACAATTTATGTCGATGCTATTGCGTAATCATATGTATTAACAGGGAAAATTAACATGCAGTATGGACATCGATGGTGTGATTTCATGTTCCATAGAGAAGTGGATAAGTCTCGTTGAAAGATTTATCACCGCTTAGCGATTTAGGTTCTACGAAACAGGCTTGGAAGAGATTTTGATCATTCCGTCAGTACAAATGAGAGATTTTTTGCTGCATTTTATGTTGTTAGGTTATAACCCAAACAGCAAAAATTCATGATACAAGAAAATAGTGGCAGTAAAGGCCTTATTTCACTTAGACCGGACGATGTGTTTTCAATATTTGGGTTTAAGAATGAAGGTGGGGATGTTTTTGGCATTCTTGCGACAGAAGAAAAAGAGTTAATAAAGAAAATTCCTATTCAGTACGTTCACAAAAAAAATGGTCACATAATGATAGATGACTTGATTCAAAAAATTATGAGGAATAAATCCGCCGACGATGAATTTCTTTGGATGGCTATTCTTGTTTTGCTGGGGACCAGTATTGCACCCATGTCGGTTGTCTCCATACCAAAGGAGTACTACACGTTGGTGCATGACGTGAAGCGGATAAGCACGTTGAATTTTAAGGTGTTCACTTTGCGAACTTGTTTGACGGAGATTGGTAAACGCAAGCAGGACAGCCGTGTGAGGCAATGGCCATGTGGCAACCTAGCCCTACTCCAGGTATGCTATTAATTAATGCTATTTCATATTCCTTTAATTTATGTGTTCGTAACTTATTTTATCTTTTGTTTTGTAGTACTTATATTGGGAGAAGGTGCAGCCAACCACCGGCCCGAAAAATGACCCGTTGTCGTTGCAAGTTCCCCTAATGAAAAATTGGACTGAATCTAAAGCGAAGAAATGAGACAAGTACGACCTGGAAAATGGCCGTGGCCATGGATTGGTAATATTATAATGCTTATTTACTTGCACATTGATTATGCATTGAGAATGTTATGTACTCATGTTGTCATTGCATACTCACTTTGCAGATTGATGACTGCATTACGAAGGAGTATAGAATGAAAAAACTTGCAGATGAACAAGCTGAAAGCAGTAAGAAACATAGTAGCCGAAAGTCATCCGTTATGGGAAAGAAAAAAGTGGACAACGTGTCCAAGGTCCCTGCTAATCTAATGCCTTTTATGGACTGGGTTATGAATGATATGAAGGAAATTCGTAAGGAATTGTTTCGTATGCCGGAGTTATGCGCACAGGTAAAAATGTAACAATTCTGGTATGCACTTTATTAAACACGATAAATTAATAAAAAGATATAACATGTGATTGAGCTTACTTTTGCAGAGAGTGTTATAGAAAATGAATAAAACAGGTGTACGGTACAAACCGGGCACAATGGCAGAGGAGGAAGAAAATCTGTATGGACAGAATAGTGAGTCCAGGTATGAAAACAAGTATCCTCAAAAAGAATTTCAGTATGATGACAAACACACACCTAATGGCCGAAATGGCAGTGGGCATTATGATTTGGATTCTGAAGAAGGGGATTCGTTCAAATTCAGTACTGGTCACTTGAGTAGCTTTAAAGACGAGAAGGAGGATCCTATAGATGTTCCGGAGCAGTCAGAAAAAAAAGAAGCGTCATCTCTAAAAAACCGATGAAATAGAAGCTACAAGATGGCAAGTCCCTCAAAATAAGCAAAGAAGTGTCACATGCCTTGTCAGATGGTAATAGCGAGGTAGAAGAGAAGAATGTGGTGATTCCAGTGAAGCGAAAGCGGTGTGCGTCAAAGTACAAGTTTCGTGGCTTTTTGCCATTTTATGAATTTTCTATAATTTTTTCGGTCGAAACACTTTAAATGCTGACCGGACGTGACGGAACGTGCTCTTCGTATCGAAATACCATAAATTTTAGGATTATGTGTGGGAGTAGGCATACTAACTCACATGCAAAATTCCAGGCCATTCTGAAGATGTCAAAGAATTGACCTTCTTAATATGATGCATAAATATGATGCATAAATATGATGCATGAATTTGAAACAACTAAAACGCTGACCGGACAAAAATATTACAAAACTTTATGTATTAATAAAACAAACTTTGCATAAAATGCTAAACTATCAAAAATAAGATACATAATAATGATGTGATCTGAATTTACAATGCACTAGCAGCACTACCGCAGCTGCCCGAACAATGTAACACTGTCCGGGCAGCTGCGGCAGAGCTGCCCGGGCAATGCAAAGTCAAATCACATTATTACTATCTATCTTATTTGCTAGGGTGCATGAATCCGCCTATATAAGCCGGTCTGAGCGTCCTTCGGCGGGCGAGGTGGGACTAAACGAAACCATCCACCCCGCCCCTGCGCCCTCGACCGCTCGCAGGCGCGCCTTCCAGCGGCCCACTAGGCCTACTGAACGCGCAGCGCCGCGACAGGCCGCTCGCACGCGCGCCTTACAGCGGCCCATAGAAATCGGCCCACCTAGGCGGTCCACGCGCAGCGCCGTGACAGGCGAGCTCTATCTTTAGTCCCACCTCGCCTGCCGAAGCTCGCCCGCACCAGTTTAAATAGCGCGCCCCGCCCTACACCGACGTGATCCGAAGTAATAGACCGCCTACTTTCACAACAACGCCTGGTTGGGCACGTGGTCCTTGCGGGGCCGAAAAGCGTTCCCTTTCGCCGATCGGCTTGATCGGGAGCGACTTACTAAGCCTTGCTCGGCTCCGTGGAGGCGTTCTTTTTTTTAAATAAAATAAAATCTCTTAACTTGTTTTGCAAGTATTATGTCAATTTTTTAATGTTTCGTTTTATATTTACTTTTCTAGTTTTCATAGGTTTTTTTCAATTCAAGTTTAATTTTTATCTTATTTTTTATTTTTACAATACAATTTTTTTTAAAAAAATATATCTTCTAACTTGTTTTGCGAGTATTATGTCAATTTTTTATTGTTTGGTTTTATATTTACTTTTCTAGTTTTCATAGGTTTTTTTCAATTCAAGTTTACTTCTTTT
>NC_057794.1:566455536-566498897 GCF_018294505.1 Triticum aestivum
CTAACTTGTTTTGCGAATATTATGTCAATTTTTTATTGTTTGGTTTTATATTTACTTTTCTAGTTTAATTCTTTTCTCATTTTTTTTACAATACAACTCTTTTTAAAACTAAAAATAACAGTATCGATTTAAACACTTAATTGTTCAACAACATTTAAAAACAATCCATTCAGACACTCGATATTTCATTATAGTTTTCATAGATATTTTACATAGTACTAGAAATAAAACTTAACTAAAGAACATTACGAAAATAGTTAAACATTACTAAACGACATTTTCAAATAAACCCTAAACTACTCGTCCTCCACGCCGCCGAAGTCTGCCTCGTCATAGAGGTCGTCGCCGTTGTCGCTGTCGTCGCTGCTGGTGCTGCTGTCGTCGAGGGGCACCACGGGCACGGCCGGCGCAGCCATCGAGTCCTCGAGCGCGGCGTGATACCCGGGAAAGTCCTTCGGGTCCTCCGGGTGGACGGCGCCCGGGGCGACCTGAATGTACTCCTGAACGAGCGGCGGCGGCTGCGGCATGTTCTCCGACTCCCGGAGCGCCGTCAGGTAGCCCGGCATGTCGTCTAGGTCGCCGGCCTCCGCCGCCAGCCGCCTGTACTCCGCCACCAATGCCGGCTTTGGCGGCTGCTACGGCTCGGCCGGAGGGGCGCGGCTGGACCCTGCGCCGTTCCTGCCTGCGGTACGGCTGGACCCGACGCCGTTCCTGCCCGTCGTACGGCGATCGCCGGGGCCGAGGCGGACAGCGCCGCGGTCACCACCTGGGCCTCCGCGGGGCGCGGGCGGGTGCATGGCGCCGAAGTTGAGGCGGGCGCGGGTCGAGCGTGCCTCGCCGTGGCGGTACAGCTCAAAGTCGTACCCCGGCGGAGCTGGCACGACGCCGGCGACCGCCTGCGCGCGGTACGGCGCGACCACCTCCTCGAAGGTGCGGCCGTCCCAGAGCTGATGCCGCCGCGCGCGGGCCGGCGTAGGCGTGGAGGCGCCGCAGGTGATCGTCGGCGAGGCGGTCCGCCCAGTCGGGGTTGTTGGGGGCGTACTGGGGGTCGGCGAGCTCCTCCGGCGACAGGCGAGCCCTGTACAGGCCGACGGCGCGGGCGAAGAGGTGGGTGCCGACCTCGGGCACCGGCGCAACGGGAACGCCGTCGACACTCAGGCGCCACCTCGCCGGCAGGTGCACGTCGGGCGCGGCGGGGATGCCGAAGTTGGGGCGGGCCATCGTCGGCGAGAGGGAGAGGCACGGCACGCGAGGTGGTGAAGGGCGCAAGAGGACGACGCCGGCGACAAGGGGAGAAGGAGAGGTGAGGCGAGGGTGGTGTGCGAGCCGACGGAGGGCGCGAGGCGCTTTTTATAGGGCGTAGTGGTGGGTGGGGCGGGGTGCCGGCGATCAATGCCGGTGAGCAGCCGAGCGGTCAAGGGCGCAGAAGGGCAGGCGGCAGCGTGTGAATCGGCGCCGGCGATTAATGCATGGTACGCGAGGGCGGCGTGCGCGGGCGGTCAAGCGGTGGCGTGTGCAGGCGCGCGGCAGGCGGTGGCGTGTGAATCCGCGCCGCCCGCGGACCAACGCCGGCGACGGGACGGCTCACTGCGCCGGCATTAATGGTTCGCCTAATCCGCGCCGAATTAATGGATTAGGTTTAGTACGCGTGGGCCCTCCCTCCTCCTCACGCGGCGTACACCGCCCACGTACGGGCGTATAGCGGGCCGTACGGACACGCGCCTCGCTACGCCGCGGTACGCCTCCCCCACCTTAATTTTCCATCCTACCCCTACTCATTTATTCTCACGAAAGGGTATCTTTTAATCTGAACCGTTGATGTGTCCAAGGGGGTTGTACCGAAGAAGAAGTGAAAGCCCTTTCAGACCTCCTTCCTCGCCAAGTGCTTCCCACGAAGCTAGATCGTACGCACATACTCACCGGAACCATGTCGTTCGCTGGTGTACCGTCGTTGCGGGAGGCAAGCTGCTGCAGCCGTCCGCGGAGTCGGCCGTGATCTACTCCGGCACGGCTAGCGGCAGTTGGTATCACCTGCTCGTGGTCCAAGGTTACTTCCACGTCAAAGGCATGCCAAACAAAGTGCACATCAAGGGTTGCTCTTTCAGAGCTGGTGGCTACCAATGGGCTTTGCAGTTCTACCCCAATGGTAATCGTTCGATCAATGCTGGTTTCTTGTCTGTTTTTCTTTTCCTTGACCAGGATGTTGAACAGACGGTGAAGGTGCATGTACAGTTTAGTTTCATTGATGAGGTTGCAAAACAAGAGCCCGCACAAATCCATGCAAGGGAAAAGGTTGGCTTCTTTAGCCGTGACCGTTCATGGGGACGCCGTCGTCTCATAAGAGGAGGAGAGGACCTTGAGAAGTCAGGGCATCTCAAGGATGATTGTTTCACCATCCGGTGCGACTTCCTCATCGTCGAAGCAGCTGCTACCTTCATCAAGGTGCCACCATCTAACATATGTCAGCATCTAAACCATCTCTTCACGACGAAGGTCGGCACCGATGTGACGTTCGAGGTTGGCAATGAGACATTCGCTGCTCACCGGTGCGTGCTTGCGGCCCGCTCCATGGTATTCATGGCGGAGCTCTTCGGCCCCATGAAGGAAGGCACCACGATTGGAGCCATACATGTTGATGATATGGAGCCAGACGTGTTCAAGGCCTTGCTTGATTTCATCTACATGGACTCAATGCCCAAGATGGAAGGAGAAGCAGAAGAAGACGGAGCAGAGGTTCTTATGTGGCTGAGGCACCTTCTTGCCGCAGCGGATAGGTACCATCTCCAACGGCTGATATCTACTCCCTCCGTTCTTAAATACTTGTCTTTCTAGGCATTTCAACAAGTGACTACATACGGAGCAAAATGAATGAATCTACACTCTAAAATATGTCTACATACATCCGTATGTAGTAGTCATTTGAAATGTTTAGAAAGACAAATATTTAGGAACGGAGGGAGTATGTGTGAAGAGAGGTTGTCGGAACACATCGATGTGACCTCGGTGACGGCTATCCTTGGTGCAGCTACGCAGCACCATTGCGGCGGTCTCAAGGAGGCCTGTCTGGAGTTCCTCAAAGGCCAATCCGCTGAAGACCTGCGACAGGTTATGGCCACGAGTGACTGGGAGCACATTGTTGTAACCTATCCCTCTGTAGTGAACGAGCTCATCGTCAAGCTTGCTTCGAAAATGTAACTCGTTCGCGGAACGGCGTGTTTTTCTCTTAAGAGAGATGATTTACGGGTCTGTTTAACGATTATATGCTGTGTAAGAGAAACACCGTCTGTATGCCCATGCCACGGGATGGTTTATAAATTCAGTTAAGTAATTGTCAATGTACATTGTCCTGTGTTTTCTCGTGTGAAATACTCATATCTCGCTGTGTGTCTTTTCAATATGACAGCAAGACACCTGCTTGTTCATTATGGTTGGAAATTTAGCAATTTAGATGTCCAAAAATAATCTATTCCGTGTTACTGGAATTTCCCATAATCGAGATAGCAAGAAATCTCAGTCCAACCTTCCATCAATGAGATTTGTAGTCGCAGGTAACTCTTTTTTAAGTTTAGGTCATTTTACCACCATGGGGTTTTGCCTAACATTATTGCTGATGATTTTGGGTATTGAATCAGATTCATTGGAGTCGGCAATTGTTGTTTTTTGGGGTAAACATGCTTTACTTTATTTCTCGATGAAGCGGATTGTAGAAATAACAAAAGAGTCATGTGGGTTTCTAGGCCACAAATGACGGCCCTCTACTAGATGTAAAGCATGTTTGGTTAAATGGTGAGCCTCCATATTTCAAAGGTGACCCTCATGAATGAAGGAGCAAGATTGAAAATCCTTTGTAGTCACATTTATCTCCTTCACAATTGGCGCAATGATCCCAAGAGTATATTTGCAGTATGTGGCCAGTGCCCACAAGACAATATAAGAATATGTTTCATCGCGGCAGGCTGCATTAAGCCGGCCAAGTTATCAAAATATGTCGAGGATGATCTAATGGCAGATTCAGCCCAGTTAACCAGCAGTGGAAATCTTCTTATAATTTCATTCTCAGCTTTTTAACATTTTGCTATGATGTATGAAAATCACTATTTAGAGGGTACCCTTTGCAAAATTCACTCCTACCTCCTCTCGCGGTGGTGACAAGTGGCACCACTCCATGTGACACACCTGTCGCAACCTGACAGTTTTGTGATTTTTCCGTATTATTTTTTAAAATATTTTATCTCTTGAATTGTACGTCCAAATGACAAACTGTTTTCATCATTCCGTTTCTTGCGTCAATATTTTTTAAACTAAACTAGGTATATGCCCGTGCGTTACACCGGGTGTTGAATTTTTTTTGATGCGACAAGGGAGCATACGGGCACACATCATGGTGCCAATAAAATAACAAAAAGAAGATTAGTTTTAGTTATGAAGCATAGAACTTCTGACAAGTTTGTCCTGAGATATACTAAAGCCAAATAATATCACAGAGGAAAATCAAATTATCTGAACGACATGATGTTATTTCCCAAAAGAAGTTAGCTTTACATTTAAATTTATAATTTCCAATTGGTCCTCTTTATATGTAAATAAAAAGGTGGGAGTCAATATTACAATACACTTACCAAACATGTTTCTCTACGAAGAATTATCACCAAGAATCACCTGCCAATAATAAAAACTGAGAGCAAATCTGCAAAATAACAAACTGTTAACAGTACCTTCAATAATATAAATCTCACTGTTCTTGCACACCCTTGAGAGCATACCATTTTTTCCCTTCAGACTATACTCTCGTCTATGAACAGAAAAAGAAAATCATAGAAACTAAATTCAACTCTGCAGAATAACACAAAGCATCATTAACAGTTTAGTAATATAATTACTATTTTTTTGCACACCATGTGAATGGAGACACACCATACCATCCTTGTTACCTTCTGACTGCACTTCTATTTGTGAGAATTCGAGTAAGTAGATGGCAATTTAGCAAAGGAGCTCACTTACCAGTTTGTATAGCGCATGTAGAAGCTGATCCGCCTGTTTCTAATACATGAATGCAAGGAGCTCACCTCGGCGGGTGCGACGGACATGGGGAACGGAGCGCGGAGGCAACGGCGGCCGTGGCGCAGCGTCACCGGGAGGACGGCCTTGAGGTGCTTTACACCGATGAGCCCGTCCCGGCTGCCGGCGTTTCGCCAACGTATATAGGTTCTCTTCCACGACTGATGAACGTGCTCACAAATGATCGGCCAGAGAGAGAAGAAAGAGATATATGCGCACAAATGATTGGCCAGAGATAGAAGAAAGAGATATATGCAAGAGAGAAGAAAGAGATATATGCGCACAAATGATTGGCCAGAGATAGAAGAAAGAGATATATGCAGGATCGGTCAGAGATAGAAGAAAGAGATATATGCAGCAGCCTAGAGATTCATTTTCATTGACGCTAGGTAAAACATGGCGATAGATGAAAGGAAATGATTGAAAGAAGGAAGGAGATTGATCACCGTTTGATTGAAAGAAGGAAGGAGATTGATCACGTCATGAATGAATTGATTGCCATGCATGAATTGATTGTGTTTGGATTGATTGCGCTTGGTTACCTTATGTGAACTATTTGGTTATAGGGCTGGAATTCGAGCCGAGTCGAGCCAGCTCGGCTCGACTCGCTAGAGCTCGTTTCGTTAACGAGCTAGCTTGACTGGACTCGTTATTATAACGAGCTCAAATCCAAGATTGGCTTGACTCGTATAACCCGCGAGCTGGCTCGTTTAGCTTGTTAAGCTCGTTAAAGATATGAACATAAAACCCTTAAATATTATAAAATGAGTATGTATATATTAAACATATATATCACTAACAATAGTAATTTCCTTGTAACGCATGAGTCTCCTAGGCGGTTGAGCCTTCAACAGCTAGGCCTTGTGTTGTGCGCCTAGGACATAGGGTGTTGAGTGGCTGATCTTTTTTTGTATTGAGAGTGGTCGATCTTTTATACCGAGCCTAACGAGTTATACGAGTACTCGTGAGATTGGCTCATTTAACTTGGTGTATAAACGATCTTAAAATAAAGCTTGGCTCGACTCGTTATTCTTCGAGTTCGAGTCGATTCGAGCCGAGTCACGAGCTACTCGTTTAGCTCACGAGCTTCGAGCTTTTTTTCTAGCCCTATTTGTTTACCAAAGATAGAGGAGGGAGAAAAGAAAATCGGTAGGAAGAAAACCGGTGGAGAGAAAACCAGTGGAGGGAGAAAAGAAAATCGCTCGAGGGGAGGGGGAGTCGTACCACAGGGTTGGACGAAGAGGGGGAACGTAAGAGGGGAAACGGAACACTCCATTTCTTTTAGGTAGTAGAGATGTACCATGTTAATAGGTTTGGACAAGAAAATAAACTCGGAAAACCCAGGAGAAAAACTACCAAATAAAAATAAAAAAACCAAAAAATGATAAAACCATAAAACCAGAAACCTAAAGATCCGAAAACAAAAAAGCTAAAACATGAAAAAAAAAAAGAAACAGAAGCAAATTATGTGTTTTCACTTTTTTGGCAAGCACACCTATGCATATGCTTTTCACTTTTTTTGGAAGCACACATGTGCTTTATAGTTTCCAGAAGCACAATTGTATTTCACGCGAAATAACAATTGTGCTTCGCCGTGAAGCACAACCATGTGCTTTCCACTTTCTGATAAGCACAATTATACTTTTCACTTTTCAGGAGCACATATGTGCTTCGCCATGAAGCACAAATGTTTTAAAACGGTGCGCGAGCTTTTTTAAACAGTAAAAACAATTTTGAAATCTAGGGAAAATCAGGCAAGATAAAAACCCTGAAAAACACCAGAAAACATGTAGAAAAGAAAAAGTTCTCCTGTGTGTCCCCCCAAAGTGCGACACGTTGCGGCGTTGGAGCTTGCCACATGATGTGTTGAGGCACTTTCCATAGTTCCTGATGTGGCTGTCCCCCCAAAGGGTATCCGTCAGTTAGTTAATCCCATGATATAAATGCTAGCCATTTTTTTAGGGTGGCCGCTGCACACCATCTAGATCGACCACTGGATCGATCGAGCCATGTTTTAAAGGTTGCAAAGAAAAAGGTAAATCGCAAGTTGCGGTGCCGTGACGTGTTTTATTAAACACATTACCGACGTAGACACTCATACTCACGCACATACACTTATCTCTATGAACGCATGCATGCACATCCTATCTCTAGCAACACCTCCGAGGGACTGAGCCATCACATCATTTTGAAATTGATACAGACGCCTTCATTGTCGACACGGGAATGTTTTCTCCCACTGAACGCACATCGTCGAAAGGCCTGAAATCAATTAAATAAAATACAAGCACCAGTGTCAAGTCTATGACTTGAACCCTAGTGGGTTGGGGATATCACTGTCCTTCTAGGAATCATAGATTGGTGCCACGATAGGTTGGGAGCACTTTGTTGATGCCTAATGATCCGCTTGTTCATCTATTAAATGATGACTACCCAATTGATTTTTATGGCTGTTGATTTTTTCTTTGAGATTCATGCTTTTCTCTGTGCTATTATATGAGCTAGATTGGGTTGTTTTCTTTACTAGACATATATTTGGTATAGTCGATTTCTATGGGGCTGAAGGTGGCCACCCTCCCTTCTTCCCCTTTACTCCCTCCGTCTCATAATATAAGAGCGTTCTTTACACTACTGGAGTAGTTTTTTAATGTTTTTCTGTTTTGTGTGTTTCTCCATTTTTTTAATTTATTAGTTGGTTTTCCTTTTTTCATTTGTAAGTATAGATAATTGTCCGTGCTTTGCAACATGGTAAAAATATTCTTGTATGTTATCTCATGGTTAACCTGTGATATTAATGTGATAGTATAAAAAATTGTTTATCAAATCATGCATGTGATTTACCTACCTAAATAAACTATCAAATAATGTCATGCCACTTATTTTCTTGCCAAATATAACATAATTTTATTTTGTAATCAATAAAAGACAAAATCATTAAGACGGTTTTTTAAGGAAAACTAACAAAAAAACAAAAAATAGGATAAATCGAGGTTGAGAGAGGGGGGGGGGTGTTGGACGAAGGATGAGGTGGACGACAAATCCTTACATTATTTTTAAGTAGGATAGATTTTTGGCGCTGGGTGAGTGTAAATGTATATACACAAACAGTATGCAATATGTATAGTATTATATGATTGTTGTTTGCATCCTATAAAAAGTGCAATTTTATTGTAAAGTTGTGTGCATGTTTTTTAAACGTTTTTTGCATTATGTTTTCTTCTTAAAGAGTAATACCAATGCTAATAACTAATTTCTTTAAATTGTTTCTTGTAAAGTTGTGTGCAAGTTTTTAAAACTATTCCTTGTAAAACTTTATTATTTTAAATTTTATTTAGTTATTATTTATTTTTTAGGGGTAATAGGTAACATCAATGCCACTAACTAATTTATTCTTAGGAGATTTTTCTTTTAATTTCACTATTATATGCTTATTCTTGTATATTATAAAAACCACAAATTATTAGGTGCAAATGTTGTCATTATTGCCTTATGTTTTTTCTTTCTTTTTAAAGATAATACTAATGCCATTAATTCATTCTTACTTAGAGAACTTCATCATTTTGATTTTGATTTTAGTTCTTGTTTTATTTTATTTTATTTCGTCTTTAAGGGTAATCCTACTGTCACTAATTTATTCTTTCTTAGAAAACATTATTTTTGTTTATATTTTCTTTGAAATGCACCACCACAAGTATTAGAATTCCAGGCAACCGACTTCTTTTCTTCTTTTAGTTATTGGATTAATAACTCGCAATAATTAAAATCATGGTAATTGGAAAACTATAAGAATACTTAAAACATACTTTGCTATCAAACGGGGGCCTTAGTTGTATATGATTGTTTTTGTATGCATGCACTATCAGCTAATAATACCTACGTACGGCTTAGATGTATTGGACATCTGAAACCAGTGATTATTATTTTTATTTTCATTTTCATTTTAACGGCACCCGGCAATCTCCCAGCAAAAGAAAAGAAAAAACACGTCACCATAGAATCGGGTTTAGGGTTTAGGGTTTAGGGAGTAACATAGAGTAGTAAGTTGCCGATGTTACTATTCTATGTTACTACCTCCATAGTGGGTAGTAACATATGATTGGCATCATGAAAGAGGTCATTTATTAGGTTATAGACTCATTATACCTTGAAATATGTGATGTTACAGTAATTACCTAAGTTACCACAAACCCATCTCTCCTCATTAATTAGCTGCCACATAAGCAATCTTGTATTGAAATGTGTGATGTTACTAGTTAAGTTACTCCCATTGTGACTAGTCTTAGGCTAGTCATAGTGGGGTAACTTAGGTAGTAACTTAACACATCCCAAAATAATTTTGCTTATGTGGCAAGTATTTAATGAGGAAAGAGGTGCTTGTGGTAACATAATATGTTACAGTAACATAGCGCTTCCCGAGGCATAATGAGTATATGAGCTGATAAATGAAGCCATCTATGACATTACTAATATATTACTTTGCACTATGGAGATAGTAACTTAGACTAGTGTCATATGCATGACACTAGTATAAGTTATTCCCCACTATGACCAGCCTTAGAAACAAGATGAGGCACAATATTAGGACCGAATTAATGAGTGTGAACCTGCTAGTCCTGTTGAATAGCTTCCCCTTCCAACATGCCATCCTGGAACCCATCATATCAAGGATGAATTGGATGTCTTACCGCCAAGCCGCCTCAAGTGGAGAGGCAAGCCTAAGTACCTGCATGGGAATTCTTTTTGCTGGCAAGGAAAGGACCTAAGGATGTGCTCTGTATCCAAGCCTTGGCAAGCGATTGGAAAAACCTTCACTTTTAAGGATGTTACTAGTGGTTGGGATGTCACCCTATGACACCGCTTGAGAGAAAGTTGTGTGCATATTCATTGTAAAAAATAGATGGAGTCCTCGCCTCCATCTAGAAAAAGAAGTAAAAAAAGAAAAGAAAAAAAATCATCAACGCAACTTACCTGTGAGCGCCACTTTGCATAGCTCTTCATTTTAAAAAATGTGTGGGTCAAGCATTTAAAAAAATTCCTCACCTCCATCTAAAAATAATATCCCAAAAGTTTTTTCACCGCGTCCAACCAGCTTGTGCCACATGACATAGTTGGTTGGCCGCCCTTCACGCGACGCTTAATGGGTTTAAGGGCCAGTTTGGTTCATGTCTTGGGCATGATACGCCTGGCCTGGGGCCTCCCTGGATTTTGCCTAGGCAATGTTTGGTTCGAGTCCTGAGTCATCCGACACTAGCCTGGCCTGGGAAAGGTGTTTAGTCCAGGCAAGTGTTTAGCCACAGCCAGGCCTCCGATTCCTCACGCCTGGACGCCAGGCAAGTGCTGCCTGGATGCTAACCTCTCCCATCTATATTATTTTATTAATGGCTGTGGCGCCACCTGGTGGCGCCTCTTGAGTTGGGACTATGTGCACTAATCAAGCTGACGAATTAGTTAACGTCCATGTATGACAGGATTTTTATATCAATCCAAATGAGTAATAGTTGCATGTTGGTTGTTAGTTGTTACAAATCCAAGACATGGCGATAGAACTGCAGCAGCAAGAGTGTTCATTGATAAAGCAGAGCAAGCGTAGTAGTTTCATACATGTGTATTTGTTTTGGTAATTCTACCGCGCATAAAATGCCAAATTTAAAGAGTCGGAGAGCACATATATCCTTGAGCATAAATTTCTGAAGTAAGGTTGAGGTCAAGAGATAATATTTCTGAAATAAGGTTGAGGTGAATAATGTCTTCAGTCCGTGAAAGAGATGCCTATATATACTTATGAAGCATAAATTTATCATTGAATTCTTCATGTGATTTATGTGTTAGCATTTCCTGATGAACAATGCCATAGCTATAGACATCACCCATGCTTGAGGTTTCCCTACCATGTCATACTCTGCAATAATATTTTGAAACATAAATTTCATGAGAGGACAAAAAATGAAACATGATATCGGCTAGTATTAATAAGACCAAAATACATGTGTGGTGTGCCAATGGCAGGTCTCCAGATAGTGATCATGTTTTTTTTGATAAAGAACTTTTCATTGAATAGATATATATCGAGGTGATACAATCATATCGAAAGAAAGCTCGGCCTCTACATAGCTAGATGCACACAGCCAAAAAGTTCAGAGTACCCTAAAAATAAAATAATTTGATACAATGCCAAGCAATAAATCGCGTCCAGCCTAAGGAGCGGTAGATCCTATCCGTAAATCACACCGCCATCCATGGGGGTAGAAAACCTCCCTGGCCGTACGCTCCAGCCATGTAGACGCCATCATAAAAATGTCCCTGTCTTCCGGCTTCTGCAGGATAGACCAAGTACGGAGCCATCGTGTATAAACATGAATAACCTGCATAGGAGATGAGACGCATTTATTGTTAAAAACCACATCATTCCTTGTAAGCCACATTGCCCAGCATAAGACCGCCGCTCCCACAAGAATATATGCAGAAAATTGTTTATCTATACCCCGCAATCAGTTGCCGAACATATTCCGTACACTACGTGGTGGGTATAAATTCGAAGCTACTTGGACCATAGCCCAAACTGCTCGAGCGAACTTGCACTCAAAAAATAGGTGTTTGATAGACTCGTCATGTTGGCAAAAGACACATGTCTTGGAACCATGCCAGTTTCGTCGTGCCAGATTATCTCTAGTTAGGATGACTCCTTTGTTAAGAAACCAGAGGAAACTCTTCACTCTTAGGGGAATTCTAGCTTCCACAATGTCCTGTTATCTACTGGAACATCAGAATGAACCATTGCATCATACATGGATTTGATCGAAAATTTGCCATTCTGATGCAAGTCCCATCAAAAAGTGTCCGGCTCATCTGACAGTTGAATGTCCTCCAGGCGAGTAAGTAATTCATTCCATGCTGTCAGACGAGTGCCCAAAAGATCCCTATGGAAAGAAATATCGGGATTTTCCTGTCCTAAGACTTGTTAGATCGTGAAAAATTATGTCTGACGATCCGGTACAAGCTCGGATATTGCACCATTAGTGGAGTGTTTCCTAACCAGGTATCTTCCCAGAAACAAACCTGACCACCGTCCCTAACCAAGAAGGTCCCAAATTGGAAGAAGAATTCCTTGGCCTTCATGACACCACTCCAAAAATGTGAATCACCAGGTTTCCAATGAATTTGAGAAATGGCATTGGATCCCACATACTTGTTGCGAATGATTTCTTGCCATACTCCATTCTCAGTGAGTAGTTTATAGACCCACTTGCTGAGAAGAGAGGTATTTTTAATCTCAAGGTCTTGGATTCCCAGGCCCCCTTGGCTTTTAGGTCTGCATAATACGCTCCACCTAGCCAGTCTATATTTCTTGGTTTCGTTATCACATTGCCAAAAAAATCTGGATCTAAAGTAATCTAGACGCTGTAGAACCCCTTTCGGCAGGTGGAAGAATGACAACATGTATAAAATCATGTTTCTTAGGACGGAATTGATCAAGATCAACCGCCCCCCATAAGACAAGAGTTTGGCCTTCCAACTGGCTAAACGTTTCTCAAGTCTCTCTTGCACATGCTTCCACTCAGCGATAGTTAAACGCTGATAGTGTATGGGGACCAGATACCTAATCGGAAACTGCCCGAGCTGGCATCCAAAAATCTCAGCATACTCGGGTGCAGATTCCGCAGCATCTCCAAAGCAAAAAAGTTCACTTATGAAAATTAATTTTGAGACCAGAAAGTTCCTCAAAGGCACATAAGAGCAGCTTGAGATTTCTTGCTTTATCTAGATCATGATCCATAAATAGAATCGTGTCATCCGCATATTGTAGAATGGATAGGCCATCTTCTACCAAGTGTGGAATAACCCCGCTAATTTGACCATCCAACTTGGCCCCCTCCACTAGGGTAGCGATCATATGTGTTACCATGTTTGATCTGTACATTAGACGACTTGTTTGGTGCTACGTTGGATTTTTACATTGGACTGACTTGTTTGTTACTTGTTTTGACTCATGTATATGAACATCCGGTGTCGAGGAACTTTCTGATTTCTATGTTTTTCCCAGCAAGCGTGGGAGTTAAAAATTTCTTTACAACAAAACCTAATGGTGGAGGAACATAGGCGATATCAAGGTTCGGTGTACTTGGAAAGAAAAGGTGAAACCTAGATCCCTATGTCTGCATGCGGGCAAGTGGAAATCGTCTCCTTCAGTTTCAACAAAACTTTCCAACTCAGCCACAAAGAAATCAAATAGTCTGAGTATTTGTGCTTCTGAAAGTAACTAAACCATGTAAAAATAAACAAGAAATCTAATAGACGGGACTTAGTAGAGCAATCAAATTCACTTACGGCGGATGTCGGTACCATTAGATAAGCTGGAAAGGGAACCTCTTCATATTGTTGGACAACACATTTCTTACTATTAACAATGGAGCTAAATATCTGATCGTTGACTGGTTAGGAGGCATGTGGTAATAAGTTAAGGAAATAAATAGCAATTACTCTGTGGTATGAGCGTATAAATAGTACACTCGTAGAAAAAATGGTCAATTTAATCTTAGAACTGTATCCCTCTGCTCCTAACCTTCTAAAACAAATTCACGCAAGAGTCCAAACATGAAGTGATTATCCAACTGGATTTGGACTATCTTCGTCAACTGGTCCTTAAATTCATAAAAAATATAGTCGCAGCTCCCAAGTCCCAACACATGGGAGATTAGATTGTATTTAAGCTTAACCAAATATCAAGTGTAAACAAGAGTTTTATTTCCTATTATGGGACATCAAGGGAATAAAGATGTGTTGTTGGTATGACCTTCCCCTAGCCCTAATCATAATCCAAAAATATTTATGATTAGAGTGGCTCCTCCGTCTGTTCAGTCTTTCTAGAACAAAAACACCAAAATCTTTTCTAGATCAAAAGGAACTAAATTAGCATATAAGAGGAACTGAAAATATTGATATCATATATCGACTTGCAGCTGCGCAGCTGAGTTGTGAATTTGTAATGTAACTTCTCTTTTGCTGGATACTGAAGCTGGGGATTATCATGAATGTTATTGAACTTCAGCACCTTGCATAAAAATAGCAAAGCTAGATACCAGCTCAACTAATGCATACAGATTGTTCTGAAGTTTTTTTTGGATTGGCGTTCACTGTTCAACAATATCATATCGCTTACCATCATGTCAGTATACTTAGGCATATAGGCAAAATATAATGCATCGTATTATTTCCTTGAACATACCTACCTTTGTGGCATAGATATTTTGTAGTTCTATTTGAGTCATTTTAGAATCCTCCATTTTCTTCGGCTCTTTCTTCTGATAAATTGTCAAAAGAGCTTATTGCATCATCCTGGATATTAACATCAGAGCTATCATCTTCAATAAGTTTCCGAAGTTGCGATATACTCTACTTTGTGGAAGCTGCTGGGTGAGAAGAAACCTACACAAAAAAGGGTAAAATAACAGAACTCTTTCAGGTCTATCATGTGCATTCAGAAAGGACAACAAAGTATTGCTTAGTATGTAAAAGTGACATGGACACATGCGCCTTGATATTTTTAAGCCTCAACACAGGCATGCTTGCTTGCATTTGACATTCAAGGAAAAAAAGAAGAACAATTAAAAAGGACGCCCCCTACTTCGAGTTAATGAAATTTTAGAACTATGTCACCAGCCCAATCAACTCTATTTGCAAGGGTGATCTAAATTATCAGCAGTCGGACTTGTTCAGTCTTAGATCCTGCATAATAATAACTGCATCGAGAAGGATTGAATTTTAACCTGGAAACCATAGGGCGGAGACATCAGCAAATAATCGACTGCAAGATTAGATACAGTCACAAGTTGCTGTTGTAATTACTTCCCTCCCACAAGCAGCAAAAGGGTGTGTTAATGGAAGCAAGTTAGTGCAGGTGCAGCGTACACATAGAAATTCCACATTATTGACCCAAATAATCTCACCGCCATCTAGAATTCTTTAGAGACGCCCACTTCCCTTGCTGCTTACTTCTTTTTACTCACTAAACTTGATGTTGTAATTGACTCTCGAGTCTCTTAGTGACAACCTGCAGAGGGACAGATCGATGATGAATGGAATCAACCAGGTGACAACTGACAAGTAGTGGTCAAGAGGAGACAAAAAGAAGTAGGGGAAGAACCAACCATCATCGCAACTCACAACTTGTCCTCACCAGCGCTTGGCAACGTTCCCCATGAATCAACCACCGAGGTGACGACAACGTAGACGGGAAACTTATCTTTGAGAGGTGGTCGGCGGCCGTTGATGAGAGATCCATCACCAGCTGTTTGTGTTGCTCCTGGACGACGACGGGCAATATCCAATTTAAAAAATAGGCCCGGTGTCTTGGACCTATGTAGATCCTTGATCACATTTTGTGTGTACATGAATTTGTCATGTATACACCGCATCTTGGTGAAGGCGCATTGATTCCTGGAAATAATTTGTGTTCATGAGTACACCCAACCTGTTTGCCATGAGCTTGGAGAAGAATTTTTCTAAGTTGTCCGTGAGGTTGATTGGCCTGAAATCCGCAACCTGCGAGGCATCCACCATCTTGGGTAGCAATGCAATGGATGCCTAGTTTAGTAACCCGAGGCGGCGGCCCCGCAAGTCAAACACTTGCCTGAATGCCGCAACCATGTCAACTTTAATGATGTCCCAGAATATTTTATAAAAGTTTCCCGTGAAGCCATCTTGGCCTGGCGCTTTTTCGCTTGGGCAGGAGAAGAAGGCCGCCTTGATCTCCTCATCCGAGAAGGGGTCTTCAAGCTGCGGAGGATCTCGGTCCCCCGTCGGCCGGAGGGACTATTTCTCGGTTTTTGCTAGGTTCAACATCTTGGTTGGGACTATGTGGTGGTAGCGATGTCTCTCGTTAGGAATAATTTCTCCCACGTCCTATCCCCGTCCCGATGGTGCGATTAGCATCGTCGGAAGATGTGTGGAGGTGTATCTCCATTGGATCTCGTGGGACTCGGTTGGTGCTTGTCTTCGATCAATCTATTTGGATCCAGTTTTTGTTCATCTTCGTTTGTGTGGTTACATGTTTGATCTTTTCGATCTACAACTCTCTTCATCAGTGATGGTTTTTGCTCTGGTGCGCTGATCCTTTAGGGTCTTAGCACAACGACTTTTGGTCTACTAATTTTGGACGTGATGCATATACATTGATCATTGCCTTGGATATCGTCATGATTATTCCATCTTCTATCAATTGACTAACAGTAATATATTTACCCACTATGTGCTATTTTCTCGAGAAAAGCCACTAGTAAAATCTACGGCCCCCGGGTCTATCTTTTATCATATTGCTTTCCGATCTATTTTTTGCCGCATTTGTTTTCGGATCTATTATTTCAAAAACCAAAAATACTTTACTGCACTTTTTATTTGCATCTTTTATTTCATGTTTTATTCGGATCTATTCATGCAAATACATACAAACCAATATATCTTTTTTACTGAGAAGCGGTTGACAACCCCTCTTACGTGTTGGGTGCAGATACTGTTTACATAGTATTGTTTGGTTCTTCTACTGGATTGATACCCAACTACTGCATCATCCCTTCCTTTTTGAAGAAATACCGACACAATTTCAAGGCGCATCAGTAGTGTGGATAGTAATAAAGCCTACTCAAATGGCAAATACAACACATCGGATTGATTTCAAACATTGATTTCGAGAAAAGTTACTATAAGGTGAATTGGAAATTTGTTCAACAAAACCCACACATGACATGCTTTTCGAGGTGGTGCCAATGAATTTATGATATTGTCAGAGATTGGAGCTAACTGGTGAGATGTGTTGGATCTCTCCAACCGGTGATTAATTTTAATGATGTCACTCGGTGAACTTTCAGAAGAAGAAAAAAGAAAAAAACACGTCACCAAAAGAATCTAGCAGCGTCATCCTCCATTCCTCCTCTTGAGGTGAGAATCCCAGAAGGTCAACCAACCGGCGGAATCAAAGTCTTATCCTTCCACTTCCAAGTCTGGATTCCGTCCATGGCGTCCCAGGATCACCACCACCACCACGGCGGCCACTCCCACGACGACGACCACCATCACCGCCACCATCACGGGTGAGTCTACCCGCCTCCGCCTCGCCATCCTTCTCGCCGTCCGCGCAGCCGACTCAACCAGCACCTGCCCTGCTTTGCGCTTGCAGGGATGCCGCCGGGAAGGGGGCGGGGGCGGGGTCGTGGGTCGGCGAGGACGGGCGCGTGTGGCACTCCCACGACGGCCTGGCGCCGCACTCCCACGAGCCCATCTACTCCGCCGGGGACTTCTCCAAGCGCGCGCCGCCGCTCGACTCCCGCAGCTTCGCCGACCGCGCCTTCACCGTCGGCATCGGCGGCCCCGTCGGCACCGGGTACGCCCAGCTTTTC
Organism: Triticum aestivum; assembly: GCF_018294505.1. Taxonomy (NCBI): domain Eukaryota; kingdom Viridiplantae; phylum Streptophyta; class Magnoliopsida; order Poales; family Poaceae; genus Triticum; species Triticum aestivum. The sequence continues at coordinate 566,472,984 of NC_057794.1, forward strand.
TCCTGCGGTTGCTTAGGTGCCGGACTGGCCGTTATGCTGTGTTGTCCGGCGAGATAGGAGCCGTCTCTGCTGCATTTTCCCTCTGAATCTGCCTGTGTTTCCCGCGTAGTGTCGGTGCAGATGTCAGCTATAGCCTTTTGATCTTTGGAGATAACTGTGGATGCATGTACTACACACATTTTAGCCGCTGAAAAATGTTGCTTTGACCACAAATCTGTTGTGAAATATTGGAGTTATTCTCGAGCAGAATAGACATTATATGCACTGTGATTACTGATTAGTGAACACTGTCATATGCTTAGGGATTGTCTGCCTCCCTTGCTGTGCTTACAGCCATACACTATTTTGGTGTTCTTGCTGTTGCGGTTATGTTTCCCTGCCACAGTATAACATCCTAGCATTTTGGAATTCAGAAGCGAGTTCTGGGGGTCTGGGCAATTCGAAGAAATTTGTGCACAGCCTTTTTGTGTTGACGAAATAACCTCATGTGGTGAAGCAAGGGCTTCTAATTTCATATCATAACAACTATGGAATGACGAAGTGAGATGACCCCCACCATCTTCTCTCTGTTTTGCCTTATGCAGGAAGACTGCCCTGATGTTAGCACTCTGCACTTGCCTCCGTGACAAATATAGTCTTGCAGCGGTATGTGGCATGGTTCTATCCTGTGCTTCTCTTAAGATTGCTTAAGATACCATCTACTTCTCCTGATTAAACTACACCGCTTGCTGCATCTTTGGGCATTGGACTTTCATCATAACATTTGAAGATATATTTGGTTGGTCCTGTTTCTGAACTTCAAAACAGTTGATTCATATAACAGGTCAATTTTTGTCTGTGGGGGCCAGCATTGAAATCTTACTACTTCTAATATTCTTGTGATATTTTCTTAAACACAAATACCTAATAGTCTCCACCCTGTATGCTTGAATTATATTACACCCTTAGGATTTCTCTTTCTTTATTTTTTATTATGTGCAGGTTACAAATGATATATTCACAAAAGAGGATGGAGAATTCTTGGTCAAGCATGGAGCTCTGCCTGAAGAGCGCATACGTGCTGTCGAAACTGGAGGCTGCCCTCATGCCGCTATACGTGAGGACATCAGCATAAATCTGGGCCCTCTGGAGGAGCTATCCAACTTGTACAAGGCCGATTTGCTGCTCTGTGAATCTGGAGGAGGTATTGTCCCTGTTGAATCCCACATTGGAAGGTTTATCATCGTGTATGTTTAGACCGGCTTAGTGTTGTCAGTTGACTGTTTCGAAAATGTCCTGTAGCTTTTTGTTTTGCGATGAAACCTGTATCCTTTTCCGTAATATTGTTTAGGAATATGCAGTGTGCACTACTGGTTTTTCTGAAGCTGTTTTGTTGTTTCTTGGGCATTAGTTGAACATCTCGATTGTCCCTCTGCTTCTGGATAATGGGTCACTGAAGAGCATCATCACGGCCCCAGCTTAAGCCATTTTGTGATTAAGTCCATGACCAGGCACTAAGAAAGCTACTTTTTGTGCATCTTGTGTGCAGATAACCTGGCAGCCAACTTCAGCAGGGAGCTAGCAGACTACATAATCTACATCATCGACGTGTCCGGTGGGGACAAGATACCAAGAACAGGCGGCCCTGGGATAACCCAAGCAGATCTCTTGGTGCGTCACCGCACCTTCTAAGCCATTCAACTAGACTGCAAACCTGTATCACGATGCTGATTTATCTTCTCACCTTGCTGAGACAAGTTCACCGTTTTCACTAACTCGGACCATCCGTCCCAAACTCAGGTCATAAACAAGACAGACCTTGCCTCCGCGGTTGGAGCCGACCTAGCCGTGATGGAGCGAGACGCCCTTCGGATGCGGGAAGGAGGGCCCTTCGTGTTCGCCCAGGTTCAAGATCAAACCATGCACACACATGCACACATGCGCAGTTCTCTATTCCTTGTAATAATCGTAATGCCATGAACTCATTCTGCTCTGACATCGCTGGTGCAGGTGAAACACGGGGTTGGCGTGGAGGAGATTGTGGACCACGTGCTGCGGGCCTGGGAGATCGCCACCGGCAACAGGCGCCGATAGAGAGGCTCTCTCACGCGACCGAAACGCCGGCGAGTAATTTTCGGGCATGTGTTCACGTATGTCGCCCGAACACACGCACACACGCACGTGTAAATTGTGGAGCCGTCTTCTTTTCGCCCCGAATAAACTGCACGTCCCGCTGGAAAACAATGGTGCGTGCTTTGTGGCGTACCGCCGCTACGATCTGAACCCGAATACAGTGGGCGAGTTCTTCATGTAACTTCATCAGATGTAAGGTCCTTGATGAGAATGAATAAGCAAAACTGTAATGCTAGAACATTGTTGCCTTCGCTGTTTCATGAGCTGGGCACTCTGGAGAACAACAAAACAGTAAGGTTCTTTCGAATCCGAGGATATATAAAACAAAAATGGTTCTGTCACGGTATGTTGAAGCATTTTGATCGATGGATCAGGTCTCATAATCAGCAGAATTTGGGAACTTTAAAATGGATTGTTATCATGGGTACAGAAGCTTTAGGAAAAAAAATGACTCCAAACGACTCCGCTGGGGATCGAACCCAGAATCTCTGGTTTCGTAGACCAGCGCCTTATCCATTGGGCCACGGAGTCCTGGATGAATGCGGACACCACAAAACAGCTAAAGTAGGCTCTGTAATGATCAGAATGGGGAAAACAAATGAGTGCTCAACACTACATTTAAATGGAAAGCAAAATTATCCATGGATTTAGTGTTGGGGAACGTTGCAGAAAACAAAAAAATTTCCTACGGTTTCACCAAGATCCATCTATGAGTTCATCTAGTAACGAGTGATCGGATAGCATCTACATACCTTTGTAGATCACGCGCGGAAGCGTTCAAAGAACGGGGATGAGGAAGGCGTACTCGACGTGATCCAAATCACCGGAGATCCTAGCGCCGAACGGACGGCACCTCCGCGTTCAACACACGTACGGTCAGCGTGACGTCTCCTTCTTCTTGATCCAGCAAGGAGGAAGGAGAGGTTGAGGAAGATGGCTCCAGCAGCAGCACGACGGCGTGGTGGTGGTGGAGCTGCAGTACTCCGGCAGGGCTTCGCCAAGCACTATGGAGGAGGAGGATGTGTTGGAGAGGGAGAGGGAGGCACCAAAGGCGTGGGGTGAGAAGTCCTCCATCTCCCCACTATATATAGGAGGGCCAAGGGGGGCGCCGGCCCTAGGAGATCCAATCTCCTAGGGGGCGCGGCGGCCAAGGGAGGAATCCCTCCTCCCCAAGGCACCTAGGAGGTGCCTTCCCCCTTTAGGACTCTTCCCTTCTTGAACCCTAGGGGCATGGGCCTCTTGGGGCTGGTGCCCTTGGCCCATGTAGGCCAAGGCGCACACCCCTACAGCCCATGTGCCCCCCCGGGGCAGGTGGCCCCACCCGGTGGACCCCCGGGACCCTTCCGGTGGTCCCGGTACAATACCGGTGACCCCGAAACTTGTCCCGATGGCTGAAACAGCACTTCCTATATATAATTCTTTACCTCCGGATCATTCCGGAACTCCTCGTGACGTCCGGGATCTCATCCGGGACTCCGAACAACATTCGGGTTACTGCATATACATATCCCTACAACCCTAGCGTCACCGAACCTTAAGTGTGTAGACCCTACGGGTTCGGGAGACATGTAGACATGACCGAGATCGCTCTCCGGTCAATAACCAACAGCAGGATCTGGATACCCATGTTGGCTCCCACATGTTCCTCGATGATCTCATCGGATGAACCATGATGTCGAGGATTCAATCAATCCCGTATACAATTCCCTTTGTCAATCGGTATGTTACTTGCCCGAGATTCGATCGTCGGTATCCCAATACCTCGTTCAATCTCGTTACCGGCAAGTCACTTTACTCGTACCATAATGCATGATCCCGTGACCAGACACTTGGTCACTTTGAGCTCATTATGATGATGCATTACCGAGTGGGCCCAGTGATACCTCTCCGTCATACGGAGTGACAAATCCCAGTCTTGATCCGTGTCAACCCAACAGACACTTTTGGAGATACCCGTAGTATACCTTTATAGTCACCCAGTTACGTTGTGACGTTTGGTACACCCAAAGCACTCCTACGGTATCCAGGAGTTACACGATCTCATGGTCTAAGGAAAAGATACTTGACATTGGAAAACTCTAGCAAACGAACTATACGATCTTGTGCTATGTTTAGGATTGGGTCTTGTCCATCACATCATTCTCCTAATGATGTGATCTCGTTATCAATGACATCCAATGTCCATAGTCAGGAAACCGTAACCATCTATTGATCAACGAGCTAGTCAACTAGAGGCTTACTAGGGACATGGTGTTGTCTATGTATCCACACATGTATCTGAGTTTCCTATCAATACAATTCTAGCATGGATAATAAACGATTATCATGAACAAGGAAATATAATAATAACTAATTTATTATTGCCTCTAGGGCATATTTCCAACAGTCTCCCACTTGCACTAGAGTCAATAATCCAGTTCACATCGATATGTGATTAACACTCAAGGTCACATCCCCATGTGACTAACACCCAAAGAGTTTACTAGAGTCAATAATCTAGTTCACATTACCATGTGATTAACACTCGATGAGTTCTGGGTTTGAACATGTTATGCTTGTGAGAGATGTTATAGTCAACGGGTCTGAATCTTTCAGATCCATATGTACTTCGCAAATCTCTATGTCATCTTGTAGATGCAGCTACTATGCTATATTTGGAGCCATTTCAAATAACTGTTCTACTTGGAGCTATTCTAAATTGTTGCTCCATTATACGTATCCGATATCTCTACTCAAAGCTATCCGGATAGGTGTTAAGCTTGCATCGTCGTAACTCTTTACGTCGAACTCTTTATCACCTCCATAACCGAGAAACATATCCTTATTCCTCTAAGGATAATTTAGACCGCTATCTGGTGATCTACTCCTAGATTACCTTTGTACCCTCTTGCCAGATATGTGGCAAGGCACACATCAGGTGTGGTACTCAGCATGGCATACCGTATAGAGCCTATGACAAAAGCATAGGGGACGACCTTCGTCCTTCCTCTTTCTTCTGCCGTGGTCGAGCTTTAAGTCTTAACTTCATACCTTACAACTCAGGCAAGAACTCCTTCTTTGACTGGTCCATCTTGAACACCTTCAAGATCATGTTAAGGTATGTGCTCATTTGAAAGTACCATTAAGCATTTTGATCTATCCTTATAGATCTTGATGCTCAATGTTCTATAGCTTAATCCAGGCTTTCCATTGAAAAACACTTTCCAAATAACCCTATATGCTTTCCAGAAATTCTACGTCATTTCTGATCAACAATATGTCAACAACATATATTCATCAGAAATTCTATAGTGCTCCCACTCACTTCTTTGGAAATACAAGTTTCTCATAAACTTTGTATAAACCCAAAATCTTTGATCATCATCAAAGCATACATTCCAACTCCGAGATGTTACTCCAGTCCCTAGAAGGATTGCTGGAGCTTTGCATACTTATTAGCATCTTTCAGGATTGACAAAACCTTCCGGTTTGTATCACATACAACCTTTCCTCAAAAAACCGTTGAGGAAACAATGTTTTGACATCCTATCTGCAAGATTTCATAAATAATGCAGTAATCGCTAATATAATTCCAACAGACTCTTAGCATCGCTACGAGTGAGAAAGTCTCATCGTAGTCAACTCCTTGAACTTGTCGGAAAACATCTTAATGACAAGTCGAGCTTTCTTAATGGTGACATTTACCATCATTGTCCGTCTTCCTTTTAAAATCCATCTGTACTCAACAGCCTCACGACCATCGAGCTGTTCTGTCAAAGTCTACACTTTGTTTCCATACATGGATCCTCTCTCGGATTTTATGGCCTCGAGCCATTTATCAGAATTCGGGCCCACCATTGCTTCTCCATAGCTCGTAAGTTTATTGTTGTCTAGCAACATGACTTCCAAGACAGGATTACGTACCACTCTGAAGTAGTACGCATCCTTGTCATCCCACGAGGTTTGGTAGTGACTTGATCTGAAGTTTCATGATCACTATCATAAGCTTCCACTTCAATTGGTGTAGGTGCCACAGGAACAACTCCCTGTGCCCTGTCACACACTAGTTGAAGAGACGGTTCAATAACCTCATCAAGTCTCCACCATCCTCCCACTCAATTCTTTCGAGAGAAACTTTTCCTCGAGAAAGGACCCGATTCTAGAAACAATCCCTTATTGCTTTCGGATCTGAGACAGGAGGTATACCCAACTGTTTTGGGTGTCCTATGAAGATGCATTTATCCACTTTGGGTTCGAGCTTATCAGCCTGAAACTTTTTCACATAAGCGTCGCAGTCCCAAACTTTTAAGAAATGACAGCTTAGGTTTCTCTAAACCATAGTTCATACGGTGTCATCTCATCGGAATTTTGTGGTGCCCTATTTAAAGTGAATGTGGTTGTCTCTAATGCCTAACCCATAAACTATCGTGGTAATTCGATAAGAGACATCATGGTATGCATCATATCCAATAGGGTGCAGTTATGATGTTCGGACACACCATCACACTATGGTGTTCCAGGCTGTATTAGTTGTGAAACAATTTCCACAATGTCTTAATTCTGTGCCAAACTCGTAATTTAGATATTCATCTCTATGATCATATCATAGATATATTTTATCCTCTTGTCACGACGATCTTTCAACTTCACCCTGAAATTACTTGAACCTTTCAATAATTCAGACTCGTGATTCATCAAGTAAATATAGTCAACATCTACTCAAATCATCTGTGAAGTAAGAACATAACGATATCCACTACATGCCTCAGAACTCATTGGATTGCACACATCAAAATGTATTACTTCCAACAAGTTGCTTTCTAGTTCCATTTTACTGAAAACGAGGCTTTCAGTCATCTTGCCCATGTGGTATGATTTGCATGTCTCAAGTGATTCAAAATCAAGTGAGTCCAAACGGTCCATTTGCATGGAGTTTCTTCTGTTGGAAATATGCCCTAGAGGCAATAATAAAAGTATTATTATATTTCATTGTTCATGATAATTGTCTTGTATTCATGCTATTACTGTATTATCCGGAAATCGTAATACACGTGTGAATACTTAGACCACACTATGTCCCTGGTAAGCCTCTAGTTGACCAGCTCGTTGTGATCAACAGATAGTCATGGTTTCCTGACTATGGACATTGGATGTCATTGATAACGGGATCACATCATTAGGAGAATGATGTGATGGACAAGACCCAATTCTAAGCATAGCATAAAAGATCGTGTAGTTCGTTTTGCTAGAGCTTTGCAAGTGTCAAATATCTCTTCCTTCGACCATGAGATCGTGTAACTCCCGGATACCGTAAGAATGCCTTGGGTGTACCAAACGTCACAACGTAACTGGGTGACTATAAAGGTACATTACAGGTATCTCCGAAAGTAGCTGTTGGGTTGACACGGATCGAGACTGGGATTTGTCACTCCGTATGACGGAGAGGTATCTCTGGGCCCACTCGGTAATGCATCATCATAATGAGCTCAATGTGACCAAGGTGTTGGACACAGGATCATGCATTACGGCACGAGTAAAGTGACTTGCCGGTAACGAGACTGAACAAGGTATTGGGATACCGGCGATCGAGTCTCGGGCAAGTAACGTACCGATTGACAAAGGGAATTGCATACAGGGTTTTGATCGAATCCTCGACATAGTGGTTCATCCGTTGACAACATCGAGGAGCATGTGGGAGCCATCATGGGTATCCAGATCCCGCTGATGGTTATTGACTAAGAGAGTCTCGGTCATGTCTACATGTCTCCCGAACCCGTAGGGTCTACACACTTAAGGTTCAGTCACGCTAGGGTTGTAGGGATATGTATATGCAGTAACCCGAATGTTGTTCGGAGTCCCGGATGAGATCCCGGACGTCACGAGGAGTTCCGGAATGGTCCGGAGGTAAAGATTTATATATGGGAAGTCCTGTTTCGGGCATCGGGACAAGTTTCGGGGTTATCGGTATTGTACCGGGACCACCGGAGGGGTCCCGGGGGCCCACCGGGTGGGGCCACCCATCCCCGGGGGCCACATGGGCTGTAGGGGGTGCGCCTTGGCCTACATGGGCCAAGGGCACCAGCCCCACAAGGCCCATGCGCCTAGGGTTCCAAAGGGGGAGGAGTCCTACTAGTGGAAGGCACCTCCTAGGTGCCTTGGGGGGGAGGGAAACCCCCCTAGGCCGCCGCACCCCCTAGGAGATTGGATCTCCTAGGGCCGGCCACCCCCCCTTGGCACCCCTATATATAGTGGGGGGAGAGGAGGGACTTCATACCTTGTGCCCTGGCCTTTGGTTGCCTCCTTCTCCCTCCCCAACACCTCCTCCAACTCCATAGCGCTTAGCGAAGCTCTGCCGGAGTACTGCAGCTCCACCAACACCACGCCGTCGTGCTGCTGCTGGTGCCATCTCCCTCAACCTCTCCTCCCTTCCTTGCTGGATCAAGAAGGAGGAGACGTGGCTGATCCGTACGTGTGTTGAACGCGGAGGTGCCGTCCGTTCGGCGCAGGTCATCGGTGATTTGGATCACGTTGAGTACGACTACATCATCACCTTGCAAGCTTCCGCACGCGATCTACAAGTGGTATGTAGATGCAAACTCTCTCCCTAGACTCGTTGCTTAGATGAACTCATAGATGGATCTTGGTGAAACCGTAGGAAAAATTTTAATTTTCTGCAACGTTCCCCAACAGTGGCATCATGAGCTAGGTTTATGCGTAGTTCTCTTTGCACGAGTAGAACACAACTTTGTTGTGGGCGTGGATTTTGTCATCTTACTTGCCTCTAATAGTCTTTTCTTGCTCAACGGTATTGTGGGATGAAGCGGCCCGGACCAACCTTACACGTACACTTACGTGAGACCGGTTCCACCGACTGACATGCACAAGTTGCATAAGGTGGCTGGCGGGTGTCTGTCTCTCCCACCTTAGTTGGAGCGGAATCGATGAACAGGGCCCTTATGAAGGGTAAATAGAAGTTGACAAAATCACGTTGTGGTGATTCGTAGGTAAGAAAACGTTCTTGCTAGAACCCAATTGCAGCCACGTAAAAGATGCAACAACAATTAGAGGACGTCTAACTTGTTTTTGCAGCGATTGATCATGTGATGTGATATGGCCAGAAGTTGTGATGAATGATGAATTGTGATGTATGAGATCATGTTCTTTGTAATAGGATTCACGACTTGCATGTCGATGAGTATGATAACCGGCAGGAGCCATAGGAGTTGTCATTATTTTTTGTATGACCTGCGTGTCATTGAATAACGTCATGTAAACTACTTTACTTTATTGCTAAACGTTAGTCATAGAAGTAGAAGTAGTCGTTGGCGTGACAACTTCATGAAGACACGATGATGGAGATCATGATGATGGAGATCATGGTGTCAAGCCGGTGACAAGATGATCATGGAGCCCCGAAGATGAAGATCAATGGAGCTATATGATATTGGCCATATCATGTCACAACTATATAATTGCATGTGATGTTTATTATGTATTATGCATCTTGTTTACTTAGAACGACGGTAGTAAATAAGATGATCCCTTATAAAATTTCAAGAAGTGTTCTCCCCTAACTGTGCACCGTTGCTACAGTTCGTCGTTTCTAAGCACCACGTGATGATCGGGTGTGATGGATTCTTACGTTCACATACAACGGGTGTAAGACAGTTTTACACAGCGAAAACACTTAGGGTTAACTTGACAAGCCTAGCATGTGCAGACATGGCCTCGGAACACGGAGACCGAAAGGTCGAACACGAATCGTATAGAAGATACGATCAACATGAAAATGTTCACCGACGATGACTAGTCCGTCTCACGTGATGATCGGACACGGGCTAGTCGACTCGGATCGTGTAACACTTAGATGACTAAAGGGATGTCTAATCTAAGTGGGAGTTCATAATTTGATTAGAACTTTATTATCATGAACATAGTCTAAAACCTTTGCAAATATGTCTTGTAGATCAATGGCCAACGCTAATGTCAACATGAACTTCAACGCGTTCCTAGAGAAAACCAAGCTGAAAGATGATGGCAGCAACTATACGGACTGGGTCCGGAACCTGAGGATCATCCTCATAGCTGCCAGGAAACAATATGTCCTAGAAGGACCGCTAGGTGACGCTCCCGTCCCAGAGAACCAAGACATTATGAATGCTTGGCAAACTCGCGCTGATGATTACTCCCTCGTTCAGTGCGGCATGCTTTACAGCTTAGAACCGGGGCTCCAAAAGCGTTTTGAGCATCACGGAGCATATGAGATGTTCGAAGAGCTGAAACTAGTTTTTCAAGCTCATGCCCGGGTCGAGAGATATGATGTCTCCGACAAGTTCTGCAGTTGTAAGATGGAGGAAAACAGTTCTGTCAGTGAGCACATCCTGAAGATGTCTGGGTTGCACAACCGTATGACCCAGCTAAACATTAACCTCCCAGATGAGGCGGTCATTGACAGAATCCTCCAGTCGCTCCCACCAAGCTACAAGAGCTTTGTGATGAACTACAACATGCAAGGAATGGAAAAGACCATTCCTGAATTGTTCTCGATGCTGAAGACAGCAGAGGCTGAAATCAAGAAAGAACATCAAGTGTTGATGGTCAATAAGACCACTAAGTTCAAGAAGGGCAAGGGTAAGAAGAACTTCAAGAAGGACGGCAAAGATGTTGCCGCGCCTGGTAAGCCAGTTGCCGGGAAGAAGTCAAAGAATGGACCCAAGCCTGAGACTGAGTGCTTTTATTGCAAAGGGAAGGGTCACTGGAAGCGGAACTGCCCCAAATACTTAGCGGATAAGAAGGCCGGCAACACCAAAGGTATATTTGATATACATGTGATTGATGTGTACCTTACCAGTAATCGTAGTAACTCCTGGGTATTTGATACCGGTGCCGTTGCTCATATTTGTAACTCACAGCAGGAGCTGCGGAATAAACGGAGACTGGCAAAGGACGAGGTGACGATGCGCGTCGGGAATGGTTCCAAAGTCGATGTGATCGCCGTTGGCACGCTGCCTCTACATTTACCTACGGGATTAGTTTTGAACCTCAATAATTGTTATTTAGTGCCAAGTTTGAGCATGAACATTGTATCTGGATCTCGTTTAATACGAGATGGCTACTCATTTAAGTCTGAGAATAATGGTTGTTCAATTTATATGAGAGATATGTTTTATGGTCATGCTCCGATGGTCAATGGTTTATTCTTAATGAATCTCGAGCGTAATATTACACATGTTCGTAGTGTAGATGCCAAAAGATTTAAAGTTGATAACGATAGTCCCACATACTTGTGGCACTGCCGCCTTGGTCACATTGGTGTCAAGCGCATGAAGAAGCTCCATGCAGATGGACTTTTAGAGTCTCTTGATTATGAATCATTTGACACGTGCGAACCATGCCTCTTAGGTAAAATGACCAAGACTCCGTTCTCCGGAACAATGGAGCGAGCAACCAACTTGTTGGAAATCATACATACCGATGTGTGCGGTCCAATGAGCGTTGAGGCTCGCGGAGGATATCGTTATGTTCTCACTCTCACAGATGACTTGAGTAGATATGGGTATGTCTACTTAATGAAACACAAGTCTGAGACCTTTGAAAAGTTCAAGGAATTTCAGAATGAGGTGGAGAATCAACGTGACCGAAAGATAAAATTCTTACGATCAGATCGTGGAGGAGAATACTTAAGTCACGAATTTGGTACACACTTAAAGAAATGTGGAATCGTTTCACAGCTCACGCCGCCTGGAACACCTCAGCGAAACGGTGTGTCCGAACGTCGTAATCGCACTCTATTGGATATGGTGCGATCTATGATGTCTCTTACCGATTTACCGCTATCATTTTGGGGATACGCTCTAGAGACAGCTACATTCACTTTAAATAGGGCACCGTCTAAATCCGTTGAGACGACACCGTATGAATTATGGTTTGGAAAGAAACCTAAGCTGTCGTTTCTAAAAGTTTGGGGATGCGAAGCTTATGTCAAGAAACTTCAACCTGAAAAGCTCGAACCCAAGTCGGAAAAATGCGTATTCATAGGATACCCTAAGGAAACTATAGGGTATACCTTCTACTTAAGATCCGAAGGCAAGATCTTTGTTGCCAAGAACGGGTGCTTTCTGGAAAAAGAGTTTCTCTCGAAAGAAGTAAGTGGGAGGAAAGTAGAACTCGATGAAGTACTACCTCTTGAGCGGGATAGTGACGCAGCACAAGAAACCATTCCTGTGATGCCCACACCAACTGAAGAGGAAAACCATGATAATGATCAAGGTACTTCGGATCAAGTTACTGCTGAACTTCGTAGGTCCACAAGGACACGTTCCGCACCAGAGTGGTACGGCAACCCTGTCCTGGAAATCATGTTGTTAGACAACAATGAACCTTCGAACTATGAAGAAGCAATGACGGGCCCAGATTCCAACAAATGGCTTGAAGCCATGAAATCCGAGATAGAATCCATGTATGAAAACAAAGTATGGACTTTGACAGACTTGCCCGATGATCGGCGAGCGATAGAAAACAAATGGATCTTTAAGAAGAAGACGGGCGCGGATGGTAATGTTACCATCTATAAAGCTCGACTTGTCGCTAAGGGTTATCGACAGGTTCAAGGGATTGACTACGACGAGACATTCTCTCCCGTAGCGAAGCTAAAGTCCGTCTGAATCATGTTAGCAATTGCCGCATACTATGATTATGAGATATGGCAGATGGACGTCAAAACAGCATTCCTTAACGGGCATCTTAAGGAAGAACTGTATATGATACAGCCGGAAGGTTTTGTCGATCCTCAGAACGCTAACAAAGTATGCAAGCTCCAGCGATCCATTTATGGACTGGTGCAAGCATCTCGGAGTTGGAACATTCGCTTTGATGAGATGATCAAAGCGTTTGGGTTTATGCAGACTTATGGAGAAGCCTGCGTTTACAAGAAAGTGAGTGGGAGCTCTGTAGCATTTCTCATATTATATGTAGATGACATACTCCTGATGGGAAATAATATAGAATTTCTGGACAGCATTAAGGCCTACTTGAATAAGTGTTTTTCAATGAAGGACCTTGGAGAAGCTGCTTATATATTAGGCATCAAGATCTATAGAGATAGATCGAGACGCCTCATAGGTCTTTCACAAAGTACATACCTTGATAAGATTTTGAAGAGATTCAGAATGGATCAGTCCAAGAAGGGGTTCTTGCCTATGTTACAAGGTATGAGACTGAGCTCAGCTCAGTCACCGACCACGGCAAAAGATAAAGAAGAGATGAGTGTCATCCCCTATGCTTCAGCCATAGGATCTATTATGTATGCCATGCTGTGTACCAGACCCGATGTAAAAAACCTTGCCGTAAGTTTGGTAGCAAGATACCAAAGTAATCCCGGCAAGGAACACTGGACAGCGGTCAAGAATATCCTGAAGTACCTGAAAAGGACAAAGGACATGTTTCTCGTTTATGGAGGAGACGAAGAGCTCGTCGTAAAGGGTTACGTCGACGCTAGCTTCGACTCAGATCCGGATGACTCTAAGTCACAAACCGGATACGTGTATATGTTGAATGGTGGAGCAGTAAGCTGGTGCAGCTGCAAGCAGAGCGTCGTGGCGGGATCTACGTGTGAAGCGGAGTACATGGCAGCCTCGGAGGCAGCACATGAAGCGATTTGGGTGAAGGAGTTCATCACCGACCTAGGAGTCATACCCAATGCGTCGGGGCCGATCAAACTCTTCTGTGACAACACTGGAGCTATTGCCCTCGCAAAGGAGCCCAGATTTCACAAGAAGACCAGGCACATCAAGCGTCGTTTCAACTCCATCCGTGAAAATGTTCAAGATGGAGACATAGAGATTTGCAAAGTACACACGGATCTGAATGTCGCAGATCCGCTGACTAAACCTCTCTCGCGTGCAAAACATGATCAACACCAGAACTCTATGGGTGTTCGATTCATCACAATGTAACTAGATTAGTGACTCTAGTGCAAGTGGGAGACTGTTGGAAATATGCCCTAGAGGCAATAATAAAAGTATTATTATATTTCATTGTTCATGATAATTGTCTTGTATTCATGCTATAACTGTATTATCCGGAAATCGTAATACACGTGTGAATACTTAGACCACACTATGTCCCTGGTAAGCCTCTAGTTGACCAGCTCGTTGTGATCAACAGATAGTCATGGTTTCCTGACTATGGACATTGGATGTCATTGATAACGGGATCACATCATTAGGAGAATGATGTGATGGACAAGACCCAATTCTAAGCATAGCATAAAAGATCGTGTAGTTCGTTTTGCTAGAGCTTTGCAAGTGTCAAGTATCTCTTCCTTCGACCATGAGATCGTGTAACTCCCGGATACCGTAAGAATGCCTTGGGTGTACCAAACGTCACAACGTAACTGGGTGACTATAAAGGTACATTACATGTATCTCCGAAAGTAGCTGTTGGGTTGACACGGATCGAGACTGGGATTTGTCACTCCGTATGACGGAGAGGTATCTCTGGGCCCACTCGGTAATGCATCATCATAATGAGCTCAATGTGACCAAGGTGTTGGACACGGGATCATGCATTATGGCACGAGTAAAGTGACTTGCCGGTAACGAGACTGAACAAGGTATTGGGATACCGGCGATCGAGTCTCGGGCAAGTAACGTACCGATTGACAAAGGGAATTGCATACAGGGTTTTGATCGAATCCTCAACATAGTGGTTCATCCGTTGACAACATCGAGGAGCATGTGGGAGCCATCATGGGTATCCAGATCCCGCTGATGGTTATTGACTAAGAGAGTCTCGGTCATGTCTACATGTCTCCCGAACCCGTAGGGTCTACACACTTAAGGTTCAGTCACGCTAGGGTTGTAGGGATATGTATATGCAGTAACCCGAATGTTGTTCGGAGTCCCGGATGAGATCCCGGACGTCACGAGGAGTTCCGGAATGGTCCGGAGGTAAAGATTTATATATGGGAAGTCCTGTTTCGGGCATCGGGACAAGTTTCGGGGTTATCGATATTGTACCGGGACCACCGGAGGGGTCCCGGGGGCCCACCGGGTGGGGCCACCCATCCCCGGGGGCCACATGGGCTGTAGGGGGTGCGCCTTGGCCTACATGGGCCAAGGGCACCAGCCCCACAAGGCCCATGCGCCTAGGGTTCCAAAGGGGGAGGAGTCCTACTAGTGGAAGGCACCTCCTAGGTGCCTTGGGGGGGGAGGGAAACCCCCCTAGGCCGCCGCACCCCCTAGGAGATTGGATCTCCTAGGGCCGGCCACCCCCCCTTGGCACCCCTATATATAGTGGGGGGAGAGGAGGGACTTCATACCTTGTGCCCTGGCCTTTGGTTGCCTCCTTCTCCCTCCCCAACACCTCCTCCAACTCCATAGCGCTTAGCGAAGCTCTGCCGGAGT
The DNA here is from genome assembly GCF_018294505.1 of Triticum aestivum. Taxonomy (NCBI): domain Eukaryota; kingdom Viridiplantae; phylum Streptophyta; class Magnoliopsida; order Poales; family Poaceae; genus Triticum; species Triticum aestivum. The sequence continues at coordinate 566,488,481 of NC_057794.1, forward strand.
ACTGCAGCTCCACCAACACCATGCCGTCGTGCTGCTGCTGGTGCCATCTCCCTCAACCTCTCCTCCCTTCCTTGCTGGATCAAGAAGGAGGAGACGTGGCTGATCCGTACGTGTGTTGAACGCGGAGGTGCCGTCCGTTCGGCGCAGGTCATCGGTGATTTGGATCACGTCGAGTACGACTACATCATCACCTTGCAAGCTTCCGCATGCGATCTACAAGTGGTATGTTGATGCAAACTCTCTCCCTAGACTCGTTGCTTAGATGAACTCATAGATGGATCTTGGTGAAACCGTAGGAAAAATTTTAATTTTCTGCAACGTTCCCCAACATCTTCATGCATATACACTAATAGACATGGTTCGCATGTCTCAAACTTTTTAAAATGAGTGAGTCCAAAGATCCATCAACATGGAGCCTCTTCATGCGTTTTATACCGATATGACTTAAGTGGCAGTGCCACAAGTAGGTGGTACTATCATTACTATCTTATATCTTTTGGCATGAACATGTGTATCACTATGATCGAGATTTAATGAACCATTCATTTTAGGTGCAAGACCATTGAAGGTATAATTCAAATAAACAGAGTAACCGTTATTCTCCTTAAATGAATAACCGTATTGCGATGGACATAATCCAATCATGTCTATGCTCAATGCAAACACCAATCTCGATGGTAGAGGGAGCGTGCGATGCTTGATCATATCAACATTGGAAATACTTCCAACACATATCGTCAGCTCACCTTTAGCTAGTCTCCGTTTATTCCATAGCTTTTATTTCGAGTTACTAACACTTAGCAACTGAACCGGTATCTAATACCCTGGTGCTACTAGGAGTACTAGTAAAGTACACATCAACACAATGTATATCCAATATACTTCTATCGACCTTGCCAGCCTTCTCATCTACCAAGTATCTAGGGTAATTCTGCTCCAGTGGCTGTTCCCCTTATTACAGAAGCACTTAGTCTCGGGTTTGGGTTCAACCTTGGGTTTCTTCACTAGAGCAGCAGCTGAATTGCCGTTTCATGAAATATCCCTTCGTGCCCTTGCCCTTCTTGAAACTAGTGGTTTCACCAACCATCAACAATTGATGCTCCTTGATTTCTACTTTTGTGGTGTCAAACATCGCGAATATCTCAAGGATCATCATATTTGTCTCTGATATATTATAGTTCTTCACGAAGCTCTAGCAGCTTGGTGGTAATGACTTCGGAGAAACATCACTTTCTCATCTGGAAGATCAACTCCCACTCGATTCAAATGATTGTTGTACTCAGACAATCTGAGCACATGCTCAACAATTGAGCTTTTCTCCCTTAGTTTGCAGGCTAAGAAAATCATCGGAGGTCTTATACCTCTTGACGTGGGCACGAGCCTGAAATCCCAATTTCAGCCCTCGAAACATCTCATATGTTTCGCGACGTTTCAAAACGTCTTCGGTGCCTCAACTCTAAACCGTTTAACTGAACTATCACATAGTTATCAAAATGTGTATGTCAGATGTTCGCAACATCCACAGACAACGTTCGAGGTTCAGCACACTGAGCGGTGCATTAAGGACATAAGCCTTCTATGAAGCAATGAGGACAATCCTCAGTTTACGGACCTAGTCCACATAATTACTACTATCAACTTTCAACTAAATTTTCTCTAGGAACATATCTAAACAGTAGAACTGAAGCGCGAGCTACGACATAATTTGCGAAGACCTTTTGACTATGTTCAGAATAATTAAGTTCATCTTGTGAACTCCCACTCAGATAGACATCCCTCTAGTCATCTAAGTGATTACATGATCCGAGTCAACTAGGCCGTGTCCGATCATCACGTGAGACAGACTAGTCAACATCGGTGAACATCTTCATGTTGATCGTATCTTCTATACGACTCATGCTCGACCTTTCGGTCTTCTGTGTTCCGAGGCCATGTCTGTACATGCTAGGCTCGTCAAGTCAACCTAAGTGTTTGCATGTGTAAATCTGTTTTACACCCGTTGTATGTGAACGTTAGAATCTAACACCCGATCATCACGTGGTGCTTCGAAACAACGTACTGTCGCAACGGTGCACAGTTAGGGGGAACACTTTCTTGAAATTATTATGAGGGATCATCTTATTTACTACCGTCGTTCTAAGTAAACAAGATGCAAAACATGATAAACATCACATGCAATCAAATAATAGTGACATGATATGGCCAATATCACATAGCTCCTTTGATCTCCATCTTGGGGCTCCATGATCATCTTGTCACCGGCATGACACCATGATATCCATCATCATGATCTCCATCATCGTGTCTCCATGAAGTTTCTCGCCAACTATTACTTCTACTACTATGGCTAACGCGTTTAGCAATAAAGTAAAGTAATTTACATGGCGTTTCTCAATGACACGCATGTCACACAAAAATAAAGACAACTCCTATGGCTCCTGCCGGTTGTCATACTCATCGACATTCAAGTCGTGATTCCTATTACAATAGCATGAACATCTCATACATCACAAATATATCATTCATCATTCATCACAACTTTGGCCATATCATATCATAAAGCACTTGCTGCAAAAACAAGTTAGACGTCTTCTAATTGTTGTTGCAAGTTTTACGTGGCTGAAATAGGGTTCTAGCAAGAACGTTTTCTTACCTACGTGAAAGCCACAACGTGATTTGTCAACTTTTATTTACCCTTCATAAGGACCCTTTTCATCGAATCCGCTCCAACTAAAGTGGGAGAGACAGACACCCGCCAGCCACCTTATGCAACTTGTGCATGTTAGTCGGTGGAACCGGTCTCACTTAAGCGTACGTGTAAGGTTGGTCCGGGCCGCTTCATCCCACAATACCGCTGAAGCAAGATAAGACTAGTAGCGGCAAGAAAGTTGACAACATCTACGCCCACAACAAATTGTGTTCTACTCGTGCAAGAGAACTACGCATAGACCTAGCTCTGATACCACTGTTGGGAAACGTTGCAGAAAACAAAAATTTTCCTACGGTTTCACCAAGATCCATCTATGAGTTCATCTAGCAACGAGTGATCGGATAGCATCTACATACCTTTGTAGATCACGTGCGGAAGCGTTCAAAGAACGGGGATGAGGAAGGCGTACTCGACGTGATCCAAATCATCGGAGATCCTAGCGCCGAACGGACGGCACCTCCGCGTTCAACACACATACGGTCAGCGTGACGTCTCCTTCTTCTTGATCCAGCAAGGAGGAAGGAGAGGTTGAGGAAGATGGCTCTAGCAGTAGCACGACGGCATGGTGGTGGTGGAGCTGCAGTACTCCGACAGGGCTTCGCCAAGCACTATGGAAGAGGAGGATGTGTTGGAGAGGGAGAGGGAGGCACCAAAGGCGTGGGGTGAGAGGTCCTCCATCTCCCCACTATATATAGGAGGGCCAAGGGGGGGGGGGGCGCCGGCCCTAGGAGATCCAATCTCCTAGGGGGGCGGCGGCCAAGGGAGGAATCCCTCCTCCCCAAGGCACCTAGGAGGTGCCTTCCCCCTTTGGGACTCTTCCCTTCTTGAACCCTAGGCGCATGGGCCTCTTGGGGCTGGTGCCCTTGGCCCATGTAGGCCAAGGCGCACACCCCTACAGCCCATGTGCCCCCCGGGACAGGTGGCCCCACCCGGTGGACCCCCGAGACCCTTCCGGTGGTCCCGGTACAATACCGGTGACCCCGAAACTTGTCCCGATGGCCGAAACAGCACTTCCTATATATAATTCTTTACCTCCGGACCATTCCAGAACTCCTCGTGACGTCCGGGATCTCATCCGAGACTCCGAACAACATTCGGGTTACTGCATATACATATCCCTACAACCCTAGCGTCACCGAACCTTAAGTGTGTAGACCCTACGGGTTCGGGAGACATGTAGACATGACCGAGATCGCTCTCCGGTCAATAACCAACAGTGGGATCTGGATACCCATGTTGGCTCCCACATGTTCCTCGATGATCTCATCGGATGAACCACGATGTCGAGGATTCAATCAATCCCGTATACAATTCCCTTTGTCAATCGGTATGTTACTTGCCCGAGATTCGATTGTCGGTATCCCAATACCTCGTTCAATCTCGTTACCGGCAAGTCACTTTACTCGTACCATAATGCATGATCCCGTGACCAGACACTTGGTCACTTTGAGCTCATTATGATGATGCATTACCGAGTGGGCCCATTGATACCTCTCCGTCATACGGAGTGACAAATCCCAGTCTTGATCCGTGTCAACCCAACAGACACTTTTGGAGATACCCGTAGTATACCTTTATAGTCACCCAGTTACGTTGTGACGTTTGGTACACCCAAAGCACTCCTACGGTATCCGGGAGTTACACGATCTCATGGTCTAAGGAAAAGATACTTGACATTGGAAAACTCTAGCAAACGAACTATACGATCTTGTGCTATGTTTAGGATTGGGTCTTGTCCATCACATCATTCTCCTAATGATGTGATCTCGTTATCAATGACATCCAATGTCCATAGTCAGGAAACCGTAACCATCTATTGATCAACGAGCTAGTCAACTAGAGGCTTACTAGGGACATGGTGTTGTCTATGTATCCACACATGTATCTGAGTTTCCTATCAATACAATTCTAGCATGGATAATAAACGATTATCATGAACAAGGAAATATAATAATAACTAATTTATTATTGCCTCTAGGGCATATTTCCAACAGTCTCCCACTTGCACTAGAGTCAATAATCCAGTTCACATCGATATGTGATTAACACTCAAGGTCACATCCCCATGTGACTAACACCCAAAGAGTTTACTAGAGTCAATAATCTAGTTCACATTACCATGTGATTAACACTCGATGAGTTCTGGGTTTGAACATGTTATGCTTGTGAGAGATGTTATAGTCAACGGGTCTGAATCTTTCAGATCCATATGTACTTCGCAAATCTCTATGTCATCTTGTAGATGCAGCTACTATGCTATATTTGGAGCCATTTCAAATAACTGTTCTACTTGGAGCTATTCTAAATTGTTGCTCCATTATACGTATCCGATATCTCTACTCAAAGCTATCTGGATAGGTGTTAAGCTTGCATCGTCGTAACTCTTTACGTCGAACTCTTTATCACCTCCATAACCGAGAAACATATCCTTATTCCTCTAAGGATAATTTAGACCGCTATCTGGTGATCTACTCCTAGATTACCTTTGTACCCTCTTGCCAGATATGTGGCAAGGCACACATCAGGTGTGGTACTCAGCATGGCATACCGTATAGAGCCTATGACAAAAGCATAGGGGACGACCTTCGTCCTTCCTCTTTCTTCTGCCGTGGTCGAGCTTTAAGTCTTAACTTCATACCTTACAACTCAGGCAAGAACTCCTTCTTTGACTGGTCCATCTTGAACACCTTCAAGATCATGTTAAGGTATGTGCTCATTTGAAAGTACCATTAAGCATTTTGATCTATCCTTATAGATCTTGATGCTCAATGTTCTATAGCTTAATCCAGGCTTTCCATTGAAAAACACTTTCCAAATAACCCTATATGCTTTCCAGAAATTCTACGTCATTTCTGATCAACAATATGTCAACAACATATATTCATCAGAAATTCTATAGTGCTCCCACTCACTTCTTTGGAAATACAAGTTTCTCATAAACTTTGTATAAACCCAAAATCTTTGATCATCATCAAAGCATACATTCCAACTCCGAGATGTTACTCCAGTCCCTAGAAGGATTGCTGGAGCTTTGCATACTTATTAGCATCTTTCAGGATTGACAAAACCTTCCGGTTTGTATCACATACAACCTTTCCTCAAAAAACCATCGAGGAAACAATGTTTTGACATCCTATCTACAAGATTTCATAAATAATGCAGTAATCGCTAATATAATTCCAACAGACTCTTAGCATCGCTACGAGTGAGAAAGTCTCATCGTAGTCAACTCCTTGAACTTGTCGGAAAACATCTTAATGACAAGTCGAGCTTTCTTAATGGTGACATTTACCATCATTGTCCGTCTTCCTTTTAAAATCCATCTGTACTCAACAGCCTCACAACCATCGAGCTGTTCTGTCAAAATCTACACTTTGTTTCCATACATGGATCCTCTCTCGGATTTTATGGCCTCGAGCCATTTATCAGAATTCGGGCCCACCATTGCTTCTCCATAGCTCGTAGGTTTATTGTTGTCTAGCAACATGACTTCCAAGACAGGATTACGTACCACTCTGAAGTAGTACGCATCCTTGTCATCCCACGAGGTTTGGTAGTGACTTGATCTGAAGTTTCATGATCACTATCATAAGCTTCCACTTCAATTGGTGTAGGTGCCACAGGAACAACTCCCTGTGCCCTGTCACACACTAGTTCATAGGAGCCCGCCAATTTTGATTCAGTATTCTTCCCATTGTTTCATGCTTCTTGCCTCCATCCTTCTTTGCTGTATTAGCCGTTTTGGGCCTCTTGGGATCTTGTTTTGAAGTTGGGCTGGCTGGTATTTGCCGGAGGAGGAGGCATAAGAGCAAGAACTCTCACGGCTTGCTGAGTTCTAGATAATGCTAAGGCTTTAGTCTCATGGTCAACTATAGGATGTGCAACATGATCAGCTCCCCTTTTCCCGTTTAAACCAGCATCTGTCATAACTATGTTTGGATCATGCCCTAAATCACCCATATAGTTACCACGACCTCAACGCCCTGCAAAACCACGCCCAAGCCCTCTCCCAGCAGTGCCCCTATCGCAATCTTGCCCTGACCACCCACGGTTCCTTCCTTACCCCGGGCCAAATCCTACACCTCGATTCGAACCATGTAGCTCGGAGGTCCATGAAAACCAAAGTTGACGATGCATGCACCCCATTCCCATGTCCTTTGTACTGATGCCCTAGATGACCACAAACGGCACACCAATCCAGTAATCGTTCATACTTCACTAAAAAGATCTGCCTCTTTCCATTTCTCTTTAGTGACACCCGTGCCACATTTTAGTTCATCCAAAATTAAGTTGGAGTAGTAGAACCACCACATTCCCCCTCGTTAGGGCTCCTTCTCCTGTCGGCGATGATGTCAGTCATCATAGAGACTTTGTCCCCTCCCTCCCGCTTCTTCATATCGATCCAATTTAGACCGAACAAGGGGCGATCTAGCATCGCTTCCCGGCCTTGGTTGGCTCCTGGTAGGATCGCGAGGTAGTTAGGGTTTAGGTTGGAGTCCGACAGATTGATCTCGGGTAGGGAACAACATGGGTTCGACCTTGAGCTCATACGCGAGTGATGTGGAGGCCTAAAGAGTTTGGGTTTGACATAGGACGATCTTGATGACACCATTGTCAAATAGGAGGAAGCTTTGCCGGCAGCGGCATCCTGCTGGATGGCCATATCTAGGGTTCACATGGACAAAACCTACAACCAATTTTGGTTCTTCAAAAATATCCGAGTGGCTTGAGATCTTGCGCAACAAGTGAAAATTCACCTGCTTGAGGATAATCTGTGCATAATGCAATTCTCTTGCTTGGGTGATTGAGAAAGAGTGATGGAAGAGGGTCCATGGACTTTCAGGGGCAACACAGTTATCCTTGCACCGTACGATGGCTTTACTAAACCATCCACAATCAATGTAGACACCCTTGAGATTTTGTGCATATAGGATACTTCTCATTGGTCCAATCACTGGAAGCCAAGGTGGGCGAATTTGTCTATGCTGAACCGAAATCGCAAGACTTTTTTTTTTGATAAGGGAAATCCCAAGACCTTGAGGGGAACTTTTACAGGGTATGAGTGAAGATCAACGCGTACAAGGCCATACGGCTTATCTTGATGTCAGTTAGAAAGAGGGGACTGCATAATTGTTTTTTTTTAGGCGAGGCTGTTTTTGGTGGTGGGCTGCTCCTACAAGACATTTAAAGTAGACGGGCTTTTGAAAATAAACGGCCAAGTGGGCTAAGTGGGGGCAGCGTAATGGGTCAAGTGGGGCACAGGACGGCCATAGCTTTTTTCTCAAAAAAAAAAGGGACGGTCACAGCTCAAATCGAGTCGTAACAGTCAACGTGCGTCCGCCTCTGGTAAAGGACACCGGAGCGACAGGCCGGGCACGGTCCGCAGCTAATCCCATCGCCGAGGTCGCCGGGATCCTGCCCTGCGACGACGCCGCTCGCCGCTGCTCCGCCGCTCGTTCCCGTCTCTCAGCCGGCTCACGCCCGCCGGCCGAAAAGGTCAGCAGCTCAGATCCCACCCGGATCCCCTTTTCTCTTGGCCTGATCCGCTTTGCTTTGCTTCAATCACCAACCTGTTATCTGATGTGCTGCACCTCAGCATACCGCTTGCTAGATCCGAGTACTCTTTTGCCAACGCTTAAGCTCAGCCGTGCTTGGATCCTGATTTATCCCCACATAGTTTATTAGCCATCTTCTGATAGGCAGGGCCACGCAGACAATCAGATCCCTCATGGCCCAAGATCCCCAACACTGGCTGCGTGCTTAGGCGTCAATGGCCGCGGGCTGCGCGCTTTACGGCCTCCCGCCCTGCGCAAATCGGCGTTTTCAGGGCACTAGATCACCTGCTCTGCAGCAGAATCGTGTTTGCATCATTGCTTCCAGAGCTCGTTTTCCCTGCCGGGGTGCAGGCCGCTTGTTCAGCCCGCTTACGCTTGTCCATGCCGCTGCCCAAGGTTCAGTTTGTGTATTTTAGCTGCTGGCTTGCTGCTGTGTTTGGGTGGGTTTCAGCATTACAAGGGGCTTGCTCTGATGGTAATATTGGTTATTGTCTTCAGTCCAAAAAAAATAAAAATAAACGATGCAGCCAAACTTCTATATGTTTGATAGCTAGATAATTAGTAAAAATAAAGTTCAGGTCAGGTGGGAATGCTGCCATTACATTTGCCATGAAAATTACTTTGGCAGCACTATCTTTTCCTTATATGTTAATTTTATTTAGTAATTGTCCACGTTGCATACTGGAGACAGAGGCAGTGTCGTTCTATTTGGAACAGAGGAAGTATTTTAGTAGAAATCTTTGTTCCATATATGCCATCATGACTTTTTCTTTTAATTCTGAACACCACCTCCAAGTATTTTATGGTTCCAAAAACTTCGGTCGAACTCCTGACTTCAACCGTGAATTTGAAACTGAAAATGTTATATGGCGGGGAAAAATCAGTTAATGATAACAATAACATGCAAAGCATATGTTGCTACTCATGTTCATGAAAAAAAGTTGTAGGAAGTATAACAGAAAAACTACAAAATAAATAACCATCTTTGACATCGTAGGCTACTATTTCAATGCCAGCATTAGAGAAACAATTCACGCTTTCTGTTGAAATTTAGTGAATAGGGTAATACCAGGCGCATCGTAGTTGAGATAATCAATGATTGTTGGGGGTGTTTAGCACAGAAGTAGTTGCTTTATTAGAACCCCATGACTCGTATGGGGTTTCTTAATGCATCCTCAATTCCTCATTATTTAAGTGTATGGTCACATTGTGGTTTGTTGAATATATTAACATTTTTATTTGTGTTCCTTGACATATCTCATATGGCTGCTTCACTATACTTACCATGGGTGGTATTTGATCTCTATTTCAGGGTATCCCATCATGGATGCAGCAAAGGATCCAAACCCGTCATGTAAACTCCACACAAGACTGAGACTCTGGGAGTTTGCAGACCGTTATATATTTGAACCAATTGATGGTCTTGCTGACTTATATTTGTCAGTTAGCCGGGCCGGTGGATCAATGAATTTAGTTGAAGAGTTGCCACCACGTAGCCCCTCCACAAATCCTAAAGTTCAAACAGTTTATGGTGTGATAGGAGTGCTCAAACTTGCAGTTGGATCGTATTTTTTTGTGGTCACTGACCGTGATTGTGTGGGATCATACTTGGGGCATGCAATTTTTAAAGTGACAGGACTAAAAGTCCTTCGCTGCAATGACTCGCTTAACACTTCTTTCGAGCAGGTATGACAATGCTTATTTGCTGCCAGTTAATATTATTTCCACCTATATTCCATCTGTTAAACATCCCGATAAACTATTGGCAGAAAAAAATGGAATCTGAAATTTCCGAACTCCTGGATGCTGCAGAGAAGACCATGGGCCTCTACTTCTCCTACGATATCAACTTAACACTTAAGTGAGTATCTTATTTACGAAACATGCCAGTTACACTTGTGTATTAGTGTCTAAGCCATTTAACTTGTAAATGAAGAGAGGATTAGAATACAATATGTATGTTCTCAGCTTTAGTAGTTGGCATTTTGTCCCTCTCTCTTCATGTTTATGGGACATGGTGACATGTTTTAGTTACTTTTGTTCTTATGTTCTCACTGTAATTGGCATCATATCTTTGTCCCTGCTATTCCAGTTCACAGAGGCTGTATGATGTTGATGACGAGTTCAAATCACGTCCTCTTTGGAGACAGGT
>NC_057794.1:566499184-566511723 GCF_018294505.1 Triticum aestivum
TGAGGCTTTGTTGGTTATCACTTGTATATGTAATACCAGTACCAGGCTATCTTTGTTATGTCCGGCTGGCTGCATTTTCAGCTATCAGTATAACTATTCTTTCACAGATTAATGAGCATTATTCTTTTCAGGCAGAGCCGAGATTTCTGTGGAATAGCTACTTGTTGGAACCTCTAATTGAGAACAAAGTAAGATCAGTCTTGCCATTTAGTTGGGTTTTCAGTTTTAAAGGAGTTATAACCAATATCTGCAGAGTATTTGATTCCTGCCTTTTTCCTTTTACAGCTGGACCAGTATTTGTTGCCAGTCATTCAAGGCAGTATCCTTGTCTTACATGTCATTTACTCTTTGTAACGGCCAGATATATAAGATGATGTATTTTTATGTGAAACTTAATGAGCCCTATAGTGTGAGTTACTACAACTTAACTAAATATCAGGTTTTCAGAATATCCAGGCAGAAGTTGGGTCAGAGAAGGTAAATGTGACCCTGATAGCACGTAGGTGCACAGGGAGGATAGGTGAGGTTTACGAGACATCAAAATAAGATTATTCACAAGTTTCCTTCAAATATATAATGTTATATCCTGATTTCTTGTTCTCGAGAAACTCGATGCCCTATGATCGAACAACACCTCATGAGGCTATTATATTGAAGGTACTCGTATGTGGAGAAGAGGAGCTGATCCAGAGGGTTATGCTGCAAACTTCGTTGAATCAGAGCAGATAATGCAATCAAAAGGGTATACAGCATCCTATGTACAAGTAAGTTTCTTCAGACATACAGACAGCCTCTTTATTACCCTTTCTTTTTGTATAAGCACTAATAGTCTCATTAGTTGGTTCTTGGTTCCAAAAAAAGTCAAAAAACTTTAACCACCTCCAAACATTAACAAATTATATGTTTTGTAGGTTCGAGGTTCTATGCCATTCTTGTGGGAGCAGATTGTTGATTTGACATACAAACCTAGCTTCGACCTTGTTAGACAAGAGGAAGCGGTGAACTCTCTCAACTTGTGCTTTGTTTTATTGACGTTGGTCAGCAATCCAAGCTGCGTTTACTATTTTCTTTCCTCTTAATTTGTCTTGGGCTTCTTTCTATCTTTCTTCAGCCTAGTGTACTTGAGAGGCACTTCAAAGACTTACAAAAGAAATATGGAGCTGTCTTGGCTGTTGATCTTGTCAATACAGTAAGTACTGTGCTCTTGGCCTTCTAGCTCAACCAGTGCTCTGTTCAAGCTAAGATATATTTGCTTCAGAAAATGCCATCACACATTGCTTCTGCTCCTGGTTAAGGTGTTTAATTTACAAAATTAGATTCAAATTCTTTATTTTAAAAATCGATGATTCTCAGTCACTTGTAACGTGCGTGCTATTTCTTTCTCTGGCATGATTTATTCCTTGACATGGAATTAATTTACCTGTTCAGCTTATGTTGCGGATTGGTAAAAAATAATACTTGATGAAGTGATTGTTGACGGATTTTTCTTTCAGACAGAGCATGAGTAGCACATTCTTTCCTAATGAGTCTGGCTTGTTAACTTTATTCTGTTTTCCATGTAATGTTCATCTTGTACCTCTCTTTTTCCTGTATGGCTATATTCAGCAAGGTGGTGAAGGCCGACTCCATGAAAGATATGCAAAATCTATCGAACCAATTCTCAGTGAAGATGTAAGGTAATGCTTTATTTTGCTGTTTCTATCTACTGTAGAGTTATCATATTGCGTCTTAGTAGCTAAATGTGTATCTAAGCTTGTCTTCTGCAGATATGTGCATTTTGACTTCCATCGTATTTGTGGCCATGTTCACTTTGAGCGCCTCTCACAGTTGTATGAGCAAATTGAGGATTACCTGAAGAAACACAAGTATGTTGCCAGAAGATATACTATTTTCTGTTCCATCTTCCATGGCATACTACCAATCACTTTTGTACATTTAAGTTTGGTTTTACTTTTCTATTATTGTATGTTTTCCCCCTCTCTGAAAGGCTTTGGTATGATCTGCTTGCTCCTTGAAAATTACAATCTCTTAACAGTTGATATGTTTTTTCTCCTTTTTCTGCAATCAGGCAATCTCTTAACCATAGAGATTGATCTATGCTTATTCCCTTAAAAATTACACAAATCTTAAAGCAGGAATAGGGTTGATATGATCTGCTTGCTCCTTGATGTGTTCCAAGATTTGTACAAGTAATATTTAAGCCGGGGATGTAATTGTTAATCGGTTAGCTTTGCTTGCTACTAAAGTGGCATAATCTATTTATGGTGCTTGGTTATTCACATTACAATATAGAAAAGCGATACCATCATACCCCCAGTCATCTTATTAGCGAACAACTTATTTTTCGACTCCACTTCTAAGGTTTCGGTATTGGTTGGAGCCTTGAAGGCACTAGTGCATCTGCCTCAAAAGAGCTACATCGTATATGCTGTTTTTGGTAAAACAGAGTTCCTGGCAGAACATGAAAATTGAATCATGTCTACAGTTGTACTCTTAGTGCTGTCCTGTGTAGCTGTTTGAGTTTTTTTCGTCTTAGGAAGAAAAGTGAAGAACAATTTGTGGTTTTATGTACATCCATCTACTATGTTCCCTTGTGCTTTATATTAGAGATTCTTATATCCTTCGATGGTATCTTTCCTTCTCATGGTATTGCTAACAATGTTGTGCTAAAGGTACTTCCTGTTGAATGAGAAAGGCGAGAAAATTCAGGAGCAGCTCGGCGTTGTCAGAAATAATTGTATTGATTGTTTAGATCGTACCAATGTAACTCAGGTACATCTTTCCAACTTCCAAGTACAGTTTTTATTTCCTTATCATATGAATCTCAATTTTAACAACAGGTCTTGTAATCCAATAACACTTTAATTAATTCACTTGGCACGACTGACATTATTTTTACATGGGCTATTGTTTAGCAAACAACTTGAGTCCAATATGTAGGATCAAGGATGACAATATGAGCGTTGGGGGTGGGAATAGAAGACTTCTAAAACCTTTTAGCAATTTTTTTGTGCGAAAAACTCAAGAGAATTAGTTTTGTGCCATTTGATGCCTTCATAATCTGGTATTTGCTAAGTGCATGGTGCACCAACACCCTATTTCTAGGATACTAGGTCGAGGCTATCCTAGGGTTACAAGCAAGCAGACAATGCAATTCTAGAAATGCAAAAGCGCAAAGTAAAAGACAAGAGATAAATCACACAAGGAGACAATAAACAGTTTCTTATGGTAATCGGGTTCTTGTTGGTATTCCCTAGTCTACATTGAGGGCAGGCGAACTGAGCTTGCTAAGGTTGCTGCTGCTCCATGCCAGGGATGGCCAGTACCAAGTCACTCACAATTCTGCAGTAGTGGTCCTGCGTCGAGAATTAGGATGGTTCTTTCCAATCAAGTTATCTATTTCCCTAAATAGTGTAATTAGTTACCTAGGATACAAATTAATTGTTTGATATATTTATCATTACCTAGTTTATATTGAGATCGATTCTGTCGAGAATTGTTAGGAGGAGAGTCATATATATAATGGGGCCATGTTATCACTAGTATTTCTCATCTCCAAGGCTCAACATGTTTGGTAGACAAATCCCTTGTCCCTATCTTTGTGGTGTGGTTAACTGCATGACAGGGTCACCCTGCTTAGCTCACAGTCATGGATAACTAGGCATTATATTTACTTCTATCTTTATAAATTCTTCTGTCATGGATTAGTCTGTTACTACCGTTCTTTCTTTTGTTTTATATATCTCTTCCGTCTGTCCAACTTTCAGTTCTTATCTGTATATCTTAACTTTGCTGATAATCTCTACTATGACAAAACAGAGCATGATTGCGAGAAGAATTCTGGAGAGCCAACTTCAACAAATAGAAGTTTTTGGTGTTAACGATACAATAACCAAGTATCCAGCTTTTGATGCAAGCTACAAAGTTTGTGAGTATTATGTTCACATTTACTAGCCTGGTTTTTTCTTATTTGTATGTCTCCCATGCTTTTGTATATTTAAAAGGTGTTGCTGAAATAGAAAAATCATTTTCCAGTGTGGGCCAATCATGGAGATGCAATAAGTATTCAGTACTCCGGAACTCCTGCTTTGAAGGGAGATTTTGTTCGGTAATTTCTATACAACGCAATTTGCATGTTCTCATTATAAGTGCAATATATTTACATCTATTGCTAGTCTTAGTTCCCCCCTTTTCCAGAAAGACAACTCAGTTCCATTCCAAAAAGGAATATTAGTATTTTCACCACCTTGATTATGTTCACAGCTGAACCACTCGCAGCAAATCTCCATAGTCTGTACCAGTTTCACTGAGATAACGAGAAACCGTAAAGATATACTCCCTCCGTCCCATAATGTAAGACGTTTTGCAAACTAACATAGCTTACAAAAGCGTCTTATATTATGGGGCGGAGGGAGTATTTTACTAATCTGTGGTGCAAACTCCCCATCATTGTGGCAACTGAATACCCTTTGGGTAGTGTCTCTTTGTTAACGTCAACACCTATTAGAGCAAATGGGCCTAAGATAACAGATAACTATCGTTGAGAGATATGCTTCTGTTCTTGGAACTCTCCTATGTTACTGCTACTTATTGTAAGCTCATTTTATTGCCTATATGAACACTTCTGCTGAAACATAGTGGTGATAATATATTTTTTGTCTCTGTATTTTACATTAATTTTTTGTCTACAAGGTACGGGAAGCGAAGTGCCCGGGGAATTTTAAATGATCTCCAGTATTCACTTGCTAGATACTACTTGAACAACTTCGCAGATGGGACGAAGCAGGTATGCAGCTGAGCTTTTATGCATGTGAGACTCGTGAGTATGTCACTTTGTCAGTAGCCAAGTAAATTCACGATTGAGACTTTGTCGATTCGTCATCTTGATGGTGCACAAACGTCAAACTATTGGTAGCTTATGGTGACATCTCGTTGTTCATTGAATAGTGCGAATGCAACTAATTACATATCATGAAATCTGCTGGACACATGGAAAAAATGTACTATAAATGGACTATTATGTTTGAAGAGGGTCTTGTTGGCCAAACAAGCATCCTTCGTAATTTTGTGTTGCTTACGTTTCCAAAATTCGGACATCATGCGGGCAACATTTGTTGAACTTACTTCCAGTAAAAAAACTGAACTGGGATGCAAGTGCCTCATTGTTTATTTATATCTATTTGTTTGTTGTCCTTTATAGGATGCCATGGATCTTCTTCAAGGACGTTACATCACATCTGTTAGTCGAGACATGGCACCTCCAACAAAAGCAGGATTTGTAGAGAGCTATGCGGTGAGTACAATTTTACTATTGCTTCCGTTCTTACCTGTCAGATTGTGAAGTTGTTCATTGAAAAATGAAAATGCCTATTTAGTAGTATTCTAGTATTGGTCAGCTCTGGAATATCTCTGATATGTACCTGGCCTTGTGGGCGTGCTGGTACTAGGCACATGATTGCAGGCACATGGTACTCACTTTAGCATATAGTTATGTATGGTACACAGCTAGAATGGATACAGAAACGGGTTTCATCTCTTTTCCGAATAGAAAAGATCTCTCACTTGTGCTATTCCTCTTTTACAGTCCGCCCGCCTTGCTTTTGCATTGGTTTCCGGAGCTTTTATGTTCATGATGATGTCACTGAGACATGGTAAGATTTCTCAATCTGCTGACAGCCTGAAATATGTGCTTGCTATGATTTGCTTGCATTCTGTCAACTAGTGCTTGCTATGATTTGGTTGGCTGCTTCTGATAATTATGTCAACTAGTACTTGCTATGATTTGCTTGCATTCTGTCAAGCAGAAACTTTTGAAGTCTGTTTTTTGAGAACTCTTTGGGTGCAATGCTGGACGCACAACTTTTGCCCCTAAATAATTGTATTGCACTGGTAAAAACTAGCATGTTTTGCCAAAATCCAGTTTGGGCAAGTTTCTTGCAGTTCTTTTCATATTTTAGTGGATTAATAGATAAGAGTCATGCTGTTACTACAGTAAGCCCGGTGGGGTTTACATACTTCCAGCTGTGCCACCCGGAAAGATTTTTTTGCCCTAACTTACACATATTAATATTTTTATAACCATCCTTGATTGTGTTGCCTACTCAAGATAAAGAACACCCATAATAATACATAAAAAATCTTGATTGATGCATGTGTCAAGTGCGTGTCAAAGCTCCAGTGGATGCTACCATAGCATTCGTTATATACTTGGTATCATAACAGTTACGGCTATCTGTATCAGTTTGCAAGTCGTAACTCAGTTCTCCTGGGTGATTGTAACAAAAATGACATGTTTATCCCTTGATGGGAAATGTATGCATATAACTCAGCTGCAACCTCGGTTGTCCTGGTTGATTGTACCATACATAGATGTCAATTTGGAGAATGCATGGATGCATACGACTCAATTGCAATCTCTCTCTTTGCTGCAGCTCGGCATGATGCTCGTCATTTATTGCTGTCACTTCTCTGGGCTGGTCTTTGCATCGGGATCACACACTTTGTGAGAAGCAATGGCCGGGTATTCACGAACCGGCCCCGTGCCCACAAGTCGTCACACCCTTGATGGAAAGCAGGCGGGGTGATAGATTATCATTCGTTCATCAAACAATGGCAGTACTCCACTTTTTTCTATGTAGAGATGTAATTTGTGTCCATCCCTTTCTCCTGAAGATTGTGTTCTATTATCTATCTATATTCTTTGTTCTTCAAGTCCGTATGCATAATCGATCTTTGACCAGTAAATAAACAGCTGTTGCTAGTTGCAACAATCACATTTTCCAGTACCAGGACATAGTTACAGCTTCCCGCGATAAAAGGATATAGAGATACGGCTTTCCGGTGTATTTATGCCAAAGTGGCGAAGTGATGTTGTGCAGAGCTTTTCAGTTATGCCAATTGAGATTTGTTGTTTCTGTACAATTTGCAATGATCTTGCAAATGATATTAATTTTTGCCGTCTTGTGATTGAAACGCTGTGCCTCCTGTGTGTATGGCAGTTAGCTGTAGCTCACTCATACACGAGAGGGACGGCATATGCACGTGTCATTTCCATGACGATTTGGCGTCGGAATATTTTTTGTGTGCATGGTTTTGGGGGCAGATTAAGAATTATACATATCTTACTGTGAGATTCAGCTACGGTAATGTAGCTGAATGTCATGGGGTGGGGCCAGTACGAAGTTAGATTTGAAAAAAAAACGCAAAAAGGCGACTCGACTCCGCTGGGGATCGAACCCAGAATCTCTGGTTTCGTAGACCAGCGCCTTATCCATTGGGGCACGGAGTCCTGGATGATGCTAAAACACATGCACGGTTATAGAGCTATATAATGAGCAGGGGAAACCCCCCAGAAAGCAAGAGTGCTTAACGCTATGTGAAAGAAAAGTATCCATGAAAGAGTTGGGATGAGCAGCTGGTTAACCAAACGTTCTGGCAAGTGGATGTTCGAAGGATTTTGGCCATTCCACTACCATTACATGAGATGACAGATTTTCTGGCATGGAACATGACAAAGTCAGGGACTTTCACGGTGCGATCTGCATACCATACAGAATGGGAATTTCAATTTGGGCACAAGTTGGAATCAACGGCTGGAGCTTCAAACCCATCTTATACATGGGACTCGGTATGAAACTTAGTTTGCCCAGCAAAGATAAAAATATTTATGTGGCGCGCGCTCCAGAGTGCTATTCCCTGTCGATCTATCCTGGCTAATAAGCACTTGAAAATAAATCCGAGTTGCCCAGCCTGTAACCAGGGGCTTGATGACATAACACATATGTTGTTCGAATGCAAATTGGCAATGGACGTGTGGAAGATGCTCGGTCTTGAGCTTGCTATCAAACAGGCACTGAAAGTTGACAAGGCAGGTGAGCTTGTGTTGGCACATTTTCTGTGCCTTCCAGAACAACAAATCCAAGTGTTGGGCTTGCCGAAGTTCAGAGAAACGATGGCAACGACGGCTTGGTATTTATGGTATGAAAGGCGAAAATTGACACATGACGAAGAAACTCAAAATGCATATCAAATCAATATGTCAGTGAGAGGCTTAATAGCAAATTATACCATCTCTTACAGCCCAAAGGCTCACATCCGTTCAGATGCTTGGTTGAAACCAAAGTATGGTTACATGAAATTAAATGTTGACGCGGGATTTGATAGTGACACACTCGTAGCAACATTTGGAGCAGTTATCCGGGACCATAGGGGGAAATTTATAGCGGCTGCTAATGAAAAGATGGACCTTTGCTTCGACTCGTTCACAGCAGAAGCAATTGCAGTGAGGTTTGGTTTGAATCTTGCTAATACTGTTGGATGTAGTAAGATTGAAGTGAATTGGGATAGCGTGGAGGTGGTGAATGCGTTGAGCCAAGGCTACTCTTCTTCAGTCGCTTCATCCATTATAGACGACTGTTATTTCATGTCATTAGGTTTTTCCCATGTCATTTATGATCATTGTAATAGGGAACGTAATCGAGTAGCTCATGACCTAGCAAGGTTAGCTAGGTTTTCTTCTCCGAGTGTTTGGATGGATAACACCCCTAATGAGGTTATCCCTTTACTTGTAGACGATACTACTTTACTTATGAATGAATAAAGGAGAAGAAGTTTATCAAAAAAAAAAGTATCCATGAAATTGTACATATATGTGTAAGTCTGGAAGCAACAGTCATTTCTTTAACGTGAATAAAACATACTGATATATATATATTGGGCACATGAATTAACGGTGTGAGTGAATTCCCCACATTGCGTACCTGTTTTGTTCAAAAGGGCACTAAAAAACACCATCTTTTCCTCCCGAAAAGAAGGCATGCAAGCACAGGAGAAACCCAAAAAGAAACAAAGTCTTTCCTCACACTTTTTTTTATAAGAACATCCATGACCTGTGATCAAGTGTGGAGTTGTACATACATTTAGGAAACACGTGCATGCACCGTGTCAAATAAAAAACATTTTTTGTGATTTTATAAATGTAAAAAAAATATTTTTCACATTGGACACAAGAATGAGGAGTGTCCGTGAATTCTCCACATTGCCCATCTCTTTCCTTCACAGATCACCTTAATTTCCATCCCAAAGCAAAGCATGTAAGCACAAGAGAAGTTGGAAAATATATAGTACAATCTCCAGTCCGTAACATTCTGGTAAGAACATTCAGAAGGTGTGCTTAATCATATATAAGAACAGCAGCTTGCATAAATTAGAATGGTCCTTAGCCAGTTAAGCTCATTTGCGATACAACTGAGGTTATTCTGTTTCTACACCATGTTACCAACCTAATAGATTGTATTGTAAAACAGACACAAACACCCACAACCTTAACAAGTTTCTTGTCAGCTAGAACCTGAATAATTAACAAGTTTCTTGTCTATGCTCAAAAGAGGGGAGAACTGGAAGTTTTGAGTAGCATGCCACATAATAAAGGTAGTTAGTACGACAACCATCTTCGATCTCGCTAAGTTTCCCAGTGATGATGTCGTACGACAAAAGCTTCATTCGAACATTATCAACAAGGAAGAGAACCTTTCTTTCCGAATCAAGAGCGACAATGTGATAATCAAGCCAACGGAACCAACCATCCTCATCACTGTGAAGCAAGTCGTCCCTTCCAAATGCATTGCTCATACTAAGACGATACTTCAAAGACCATTTGTAGGCGGAATCACAAGTATCAAGATTGAAAACATCAACTGTATGACCGCTCTCCTCTGGAAGTGCGCACTGCAAGAACCCTGATGATTGACCAAAGCAACAAGACAGAAGATCTGATTTGCAATGCGGCAACTTGATAGTAAAATCATGGGGTGGTATGCCCGAACCCATTACCTCCAACCCCACAATGGCATCCCCGTTTGTGTGCATGTACAAAACTCCTCCAATAAAGTGGTGTGGATTAAAAATATATACAGAAGGCCTCCATGCAACATCCACAATCCATGTGGATAGGCCAGACGAGAACACCTGAAGTTTGTTGATACCTGGAAAATAACCATCAAACTTCTCCTTAATGCAAATGACATAGAACTGTGCCGACCATGATGGATCGAAGGCCAAAAAAGCGTCACCCACGAACTCAGTTGGGTCAGGGTGAGTATCAGGAACAGGAAGTGACCTCCACTCCGTGTTGCAGGGTTACACACGATGAAGTCGCAAGGTTCCGGAGAAGTATATCTGCTCTTGTACTTACAAAGAACTAGGCCATTGCAACAGTCCACAAATTGTAAATGCTCATGGTGCGGCAAGAATGTAAGAGCCCCATTAATTCTCTCATCATTTGGGGACAGGCTAACAAGTTGGGGAACAGGCCAATAATCTGTGCCTCCTCCGTAAAAAAGACCAGTAGGAATTTTCGGCAGTTTCTCATGGTAGTATGGATCAGAGGCGAAGGCAAGCCATGCCTTGCAGACACATTTGAAGCGGCAAAAGGACTTGAACGGCACCCGGGAGAGGATTTCCACCACTAGATCACCAGTTAGACTGGCGGCAGCAATCACCTTAGAATCCATTTTTATATGGTAGCATACTGAAAGGCAAAATTGGCATTGTCAAAATACAAAAGATATCATTTTTTGACCATGGTAAATTGAGAAAAAGTTACTATGGAATTCAATCAATTAAGAAGCTGTTTTATTTGGAACAAAGAAGTTCTAGAACTGAGTTGTGGTTTAGAGGTTTGCAGAGTGTGGGGTCAAAACAGGCAGTTGTGCTAAATAAAGTGTACGTATCTGAGATGTTAGCAATCTACCTCCGTTCTGCACAGGGTTTAATTGTGTACGTGGAAAATAATTGGATTTCATCATTCAACTATATGTAACGCAGCAAAACCCAATATTCTAGAGCCACCCAACCCAATACACATCAACCCCTTTAGGAGCTGTTTGGTTCAACAAAAGGCAACACACAAGTAAACGTAATGAGATCACAACGGCAGTCCATGCAGTTATGGACGATTACTGAATTAGTTTGGTTGACGAACATAACTGGACTACAGAGTTCATAATGGAAATATGTAGAAAAAAAACCCTTCTCTAATGTTCTAGCTGCAGACAAACATACGACGGCGCCCTTACACACATGAACCACGAGGCATGGTGCAGCAGCAAGAATTAACTTCTTCGCAGGTCCTACTTCCATGGACGAGATCTCAACAAACGATTCAATACTCTCTTTAGGAACCCTTATGGTTTCTCAAGTCTCAACTAACGATTAATTACTCTTTTTTTTTTCTCTTGAGATCTCTCCGGGTGTATACGCTTGCTACGAACTAGGAGAATCATGGGCTGAATAACGACGTGGATTGGCCAATTAGTTGGGGTATTTGGTATCTCACAGATTGCAAGGGGGGCTAATGGAGTATCTCTTGCTCTTAAGTGGATCTGATAGCTAGGGTTTAGATGGGTGCAAAACCAACCAGGGAACCATCAGGGAGCACGCACGCCAAGGGGGAGAGAGAGGAGAGCTGGGCACGAACCTTTGGAGGGGGTTGAGTTGGCGCGGCGAAGACGACGGGAGGCGCGCAGGCGGAAGATATTAGCAATAATCTTGATTGCCTAAAGTAGTAATAGGGTGTCAAGCACGTGTTGGAGACTTGGAGATGGCGGTCAAGGTTCAAGCTGAGTTGTAGGACTACTAGTTCTATTCGGTTAGATCGATCGTGTGCTAGTAGGTTTGGTAGCTAAAAATTCGTTCAGGAAAGTGATCATATTGGAGCCCGGGCAGGTTGTTTGGAGCGTCCGTGTTGCAGGTCTTGCACGAGTCGACTAGCTAGCCGGTGCGTAAGGCCGTAGACACCATATGTGATGTTTTTTCTTTTAGGAATATCACGCTCTATTTCTTTGGGGAGACCACAGTTACAATCCTTGGCAACAAGTTCGGAAATAAAAGGGGGATAGGTTAAGCCAGCACACAGTGCTATCCCCAGATCTGCTATAGTTTGCTAAGTTATGTGCAACCCTATTTTGGTCACGAGAAACTTTTACTGAAACAAACACCCTATTATCCATTGAACCTTTAATCTCCCTCAAGAGGTGACCATGTGCTGAGTTGTCCAGAGACCCATTAGCAAGTGCCGCAAGAGCAACCGTACAATCCGAGATATTAAGACTTACTCCATCCATAATCGCATGTATTTCGCTTCTAAGACCTCATTGTAATGGAAAATACGCCGATATACCGCAAATAAGATGACTCCCCTATCATCACGTAAGATCATGCCCGAGTCTGCCGGACCGTCCTCAGCATAGAATGACCCATCGACGGACAGCGCCACCCATCTCGTTGGCGGAGCCGGCCATGTTAACAATGGTGGTTTTGAACATATATGTAATTGTCGGGTGTTCCATCATCATAGGAGATTTACCCTTAACCACCTCTTTCTCTCCCATCCAATTAATTTGGAGCACAGAATTTCGGTAGGTACACAAATAGTCGCACGATACCTCCGTTTGTGGAATAGTTTTAGCATGCGTCATCTCATTATGGCATCTCCAATGGCAACCTGTAAATTTCCTTCCGCATCCATCTGCGGACCGGGG
>NC_057794.1:566512115-566527916 GCF_018294505.1 Triticum aestivum
CAAACATTTAGAAGAAAAAAAACCCGCCCCTTTCTCGCGAGCGGCGGCTTGAGCATGGACGACATCGTATATGGCACGCCGCTCCCCGACGAAATAGGGGTTCGCCACGGCCATGGCCGCCACACCCTCCTCACTCGCAAGCTTGCCGTAGATCTGGCCCTCGGCCAGCCGGTGCTGCTTTAGGAGGAATAGGTTGTACAGCTGTTCCTCCTACACCTGTTGGAACACCAACAAAGGCGCTGGCGCTGGCTGCACATCCTCCATGGCGGCGTTGTAGTGCGCCTGCTCCATGTTGAAGCCGGCGTCCACAGGAGGCACGGGAACCGGGGCGTTGTCGTCGGAGCCTGTCTCCATCGTGGTCTCGTCCTCCTCATCATCGGAGAGCTCGAGCGAGCTGGCCGGCAAGCCGACCTCGATCTACCTGGCACGGCGCCTCTGGCAGGCAGCGGCAAGGGCGGTCATGGCGTGCTTCATCTCCATGGAAAGGCTCTCTCATAGAGTTTCGCCGCCTAAAGTCATGGTGGATGCAGTGCAAGGGAGGAGGATGGGGAGCATCTTGTGTTGTGGTGTGGAGTTAGCCGAGTGTGGCCACCTTTAAAACAGTGGATTTTGGTGAGGCGAGGCGTCCGGGTGCGCCAATGCGCGGCGCCTGAGTGGGTTTCTCGGCTGGCGAGCCTGCTTAATGGCGACATACGGACTGACGGGGCATTGAACGGGTGTGGTATATATCCCTCCCGTCCCGTCCAATCATGTGTCTCCGGCATTGAACATGCGCGGACGCCAAAGACGGCCGGCGTGCGCGCCGCTTCAATGACGGAGGCAGAGAGAGGTCACGTCGCCCTTAGCCGCCTTCAATATGGAGCGGCGCGCTCTACAGTGGCATGAATGCGGGCAGCTGAAACAAGGCAAACACTTTCACATATGCAGGGGGCCACACCGCGGAGCCCCAAGACGGGCGTCTACGCATGCCTGAACACTTTCACATATGCATCGGGACCCGTGCGATGTTTCGGTGGCATAGCTACACCCCAAATCCCCCCACTAACCAGATTCCCTCCGTGTCGACCGTTTCCCCCCTCCGTCACACGGCGACAGCGACGTCCGTGAGGGGGGCAATCGATATACCATCGGGATATGTTTTTTTGTTTAGAGAGGCACATTTATCTTGTGGTAAAATAAAAAAAATGAAAAAACATAAAGTAAAAATAGAAAAAATTTAAAAATAAATATATGCCGACGGCGGCATAGCTACGCACAGGAGGTACAATCCTACGGATCGATGACGTGGCACCGCACGCGGATCGATGACATGGCACGCCAGGTCTATGCCGACGGCTTCACCGTAGGCACATCTCTGCCACACAACGGGCCCCCACTCCCTCGGATCGTGACGTGTCGACGATGCGGATCGGTGATGTCAGCAAATCTATGCCGACGGCCGCCGTTACCTCCCTGTCGGTGTAGTTTTGACGCCGTCAAACGACCGCCGTTATCTCCCGGGCTATGCCGACGGGCCCCATAGGCGTACCTCTAGCGGTCCCGACGGCCTTATCTATGCCGACGGCCCCATCGGCATAGATAGACGTATGCCGACGGTGTTTCTACGCCTACGGCCTGGCCTGGGCCGTCGGGATAGGCCTATCTATGCCGACGGCACCCGTCGGCATAGATGAGGTCGTCGGCGTAAGCGGATATTCTGGTAGTGTAGGTACGTAGTACGTGGCAGTGGCACACCCACGGTGTATTCACATCCATTTGTTTTTTAGTTTAGTTATTCGCGATTGTACTTCTCACACTAGTTAGCGTGCACGATGCAACGCACATAGTACAATGTGAATAAAATCATCATACATTTTAGAAAAAAAATATCAATAAAATGAACAAAAATATACTAATAGTGAACATTGTTGTAATAAAAATGTAACTCAAAAGTACAAATTCAGTGAACATATTTGTCATCAATGATGAGTGAACGGACTATCTCCGAGAGAGATATTTTCAAGTAACGGGGTAACGTGACGCATACAGAAACTGCATTGGGGTAACGAATCGGGGCACTTGTCGTTTGCATTAAGGTCTAAAGGTTACCATGGTAATAAAACCAATAACTTTGCCCAAATTTGCCAATCAGTAACGGCGTACCTCTAGCGGTCCCGACGGCCTTATCTATGCCGACGGCCCCATTGGCATAGATAGACGTATGCCGACGGCGTTTCTACGCCTACGGCCTGGCCTGGGCCGTCGGGATAGGCCTATCTATGCCGACAGCACCCGTCGGCATAGATGAGGCCGTCGGCGTAAGCGGATATTCTGGTAGTGTAGGTACGTAGTACGTGGCAGTGGCACACCCACGGTGTATTCACATCCATTTGTTTTTGAGTTTAGTTATTCGCAATTGTACTTCTCACACTAGTTAGTGTGCACGATGCAACGCACGTAGTACCATGTGAATAAAATCATCATACATTTTAGAAAAATAATATATCAATAAAATGAACAAAAGTATACTAATAGTGAACATTGTTGTAATAAAAATGTAACTCAAAAGTACAAATTCAGTGAACATATTTGTCATCAATGATGAGTGAACGGACTATCTCCGAGAGAGAGATTTTCAAGTAACGGGGTAACGTGACGCATACGGAAATTGCATTGGGGTAACGAATCGGGGCACTTGTCGTTTGCATCAAGGTCTGAAGGTTACCATGGTAATAAAACCAATAACTTTGCCCTGAAAAAAAACACAAATTTGCCAATCAAATGCAAACCAAGCCAAAACAGTGTGTTGCATGCATGTACTACAAGCATTAACCATGTATTTTCATAGAAATCAAGCCTACCTTCCCGTCCTTCAAATGCAGCTTTAAGGAGCAGTAGTACATAAACTAAATCCTTACAAGTCAATCACTGAATTTGTCCTTCAAATGCACCTTTAAAGAGTCTAGAATGATGTATCCCAATGCATCATCTTCATCCAAAAGTTCGTCCAATCGGTCCTTGACAAAGCCTCAGTATGTTGGCGGCATTGATCTTGAGCAGCTCTGCTCCCTACATCATCTCCTTCGCACTATCTCCCTTCTGAAGACCTGCCCAATACACCAAGATAGAACAGGTGGCGAAAACAATTTTAAAAGGAGACTTGATCATCTTCTTTTCGAAGGTTGCTCTGTTACGAGCCAAGCAAATTGTCCTGAATATAAGCCAACCCAACCGGGAAATAAGCATAACACCAAGAGTGGAATTATCAAATACTATTGGGGCAGCACTCAGTCCCAGAAACTGATCCAACAACAAGCAAAACCACTCTAGCAATAGAGCATGAAAAGAACAGGTGTTGCGCCCATTCCTCTCGGTCATAAAGAACATATATTGTCACCAGGCCACTTTTTTTTCTCTTGATAATATCTCTTGTTAGGACTT
The DNA here is from genome assembly GCF_018294505.1 of Triticum aestivum. Taxonomy (NCBI): domain Eukaryota; kingdom Viridiplantae; phylum Streptophyta; class Magnoliopsida; order Poales; family Poaceae; genus Triticum; species Triticum aestivum. The sequence continues at coordinate 566,515,536 of NC_057794.1, forward strand.
CATTTCAGAGAAGTTGCCACAGAAAAATCATCATCTTAAGATGAATTTTAACTTTCCATACCATTTTATAATTAGCACTGTGCAAGAGAAAAACTACTAACCGGGGTTATGGTAAGCCTGTCGTGGCTGCACAGATTGGAAGGAGCTGTAGGAGTAGATGTCGACGGGAGCACTGGTGTTGTTGCTGCTCGAGTCCATGACCCTGGTCTGATGGCGACCCCCTTGCCTGTCGAGGTACACAAAATGACATTGACGTCGTCGTGGAAATGGCGCGACACACCCCGCTCTATCGTCTTCATGGCCTCTTTCAAGGCAACCTGGACTAATCGGTTTGCTATACCTTGCACAAATAATTTCACACAACCTTGGCGTTCTTTCATCTGTCTAACAGGTCATTCATATGTAGAATAAAACCCCCATGGTGGGATGGTCAAATGGTACTGATATATTAGAACTTACCATTCTCGGGTTCTTGAAGACAATTTGCACAGCAGCAGCCTCGCTGAGATGCTCTCAAAGACCATCGTAGGCAAATATCAGAAAGTGGTCAATTGGTTTGAGCTCGCGAACATGAATTTGTGGTTCAGTGGTAAGAGCTAGCCTCTTCAATGCAATAACAAGGCCAATTTTCCGAAATATTCGGTCCATGTTGTACTCCGGCTTCTTCAAGTAAATATCACCAATGGATCTTGACACCTGATAGTACATCAATCAAATGTTAGCTCATGTTATCTATCTATCTTTTGCTCTGCTTTGTATTGAACTTCATATCACAAGTTCTCCTAAGAGGACAAACTAACTAATGAGTGATGACAAAAAATGGCAAGCATAAGCTAATCACCAAACAATGACAAGTTTATTAGCTCTAGAACGATAAATAGAGTATCTTATCACCAAAAGTGAAAGAGTAAATATGGACTGTTATACCAGGAATCCAGGACTCAGCATACTATATATGCAAAGTTGCAGCCACCAGGATTGCTACAATAGAGTGTCAATTTCAGTATTCACTTGATAAGAGGAAAATCCTTCAGTACGTTCAGCAAGTTTCCAAGAACACAGTGAAAATCTTTTTAATTGGGATAGTTACCATTTTTGAAATATGGCATACTTCATCTAACCCCTTACACACCCTCAACTTATTAACAAACCTAACTAAAATGAACGTCGACGGTCAATTTCTTTCCAATTGTCACCTGGAAACACACTCAAAAGTCAAGGACATTAGTTAAATTCCAGGATATGGCATCTAATGGCTCTATGCTATAAATTAGGCAGCTCTGAATCTCTGATATAATTTCATTACAATTATTCATATACCAGATTTCAGTGTGCAAACAAACTACCCAAAATCATAACGCAGACAAACCGGCGAAAAACCAACAGCTCCAAATGTTATCATCAATCAGTGATTTTTGCCTCTAATCTCTGACAGGGAGGCATGAAACTAATCAGATGGAATGGTATATTTATCGCGCTCTCACCTGAATCCCACTGTAAATAAACAAAATTATACGCACTTGCCCAAGGATATCAATCAATGTTCTAATGGATAAAACCTCAAGAATATACAGGACTTCACATCTTAGAAAATACAGGAATACTAAACCAGGATCGCTCCATTTTTTGGAAGAACCGAAGGCTGGCCCAATGATACCAACATCAATCATGTCACCCCAACACGAAAACCAAAAATCAATCATCACACTGCCTACCATGTTTTCTTCCATTTTGAGTCACCAACTTCGCTAACGAAAATCGCTTACTCGGATAAAGAAAAAAACCACATTTCAATTTGAAAGGAAATCAGATCAAACATAGCGAAAACCTTCTGACGCTCCAAGTCACGTCCACAGAAACGGCCATGGCGTGATAGCCAACTGCTCTTTCAACCCATGGTGATTTGAAATCATCCTATGGTTTTCCTAAAAGAGCAAAAAAGAAAGGCATAGAAGTTACAAGAAAATGCACACATGCAGAATTAGCCAGCACATGCAACTTTGTTTTTTCAAAACCACTAATATAAATTACAATGGCATGAAACAACTTCACTGCTAAACCAAAGTGTCCAGATTTTCTTTATGCCTACAGAAGTTAAAAAACGGAACAACTTCATCAAGAAAATGTTTCTCTTCAGTGCACTTATCGAGCTTTGGTGTAACATTCAGAGCGTATCATGCAGTAGTAGAAACTTATAATTAATTCTATTTGATTTCTAGCAGAAGTGACTTATATCGGTAGTACATTATCTCAAAACCAGTGTCACAATGAACTTATAAGCTGATAATAAACGTCGATCAGATCATTGTACTCTCCGACAATCTAAAAGAAGAGAAGGAGCAGATTTGTAAAAGAAAATGCACAGAAACATACCATAGATTACATCTTAACTTTCATGTTCAATAGAGCTTCATCCATTATTGCACCACCATTACATATCAACAGATGGCATCTGCTTTGGACATAATACATGATGGACGTAGCCGCCACGAGCATAATCCCAGACCTTTGGCATTTCTAATTCAAGTGAAAAGTGGTGCTCGGTTTCTCTCCAGTGTTCAATAACATGACTGTTGGGCTGGCATGGAGTGGAGCGGGGTGAGGCGATGCAATTATCCAAAATTTCACATGCTATCAAGTTATAATAGTAAAGCTTGCCAGAATAAAGATGTGAAAATGACTTCTGTGTATCAGCCCACATGTAAAACATACAAGATTTATTCTGCCCCACAGAGATTAAACCAATGTGACATGTAGAACCAAAAGACAGAACACTTATTTTTATGAAGAGGCAACTCCTTAAATGAATGTACGAAACACAAGCATTAAGCAGGGAATCAGCTGAATAAGAGTTCTTTAACATGGAGTAGGGAGAGACCAAGTCTGCTTATTTTATCCTATCTCAAAGCGCAACTTATGTGACTTGAAAATTATACTACTCCCTCCTCCGGAAATTCATGTCGCTCGAACGGATGTATCTAGCACTGAAATATGTTTAGATACATCCATTTGAGCGATAAGTATTTCTGCACGAAGGTAGTACTATTTTTTTTCTCAAATATGAGCTCAACGGTATAATAACCTGTATTAAGTATAACCCACATTTGGTTTGTTAAATTGATGGTCAAAGTTAGATTTTGAAATGTGTGTGTGCTTTTTCGTCACAATTGTGTGTATGTTCTCCCTGAATGATGTAGTGTCATAAAATAATTTCTCTACATAAACTGAAAGTAGGAACGACAATAGTTTACCAAATGTACACAATTCTGAAAGATAATTATTCACCTTCAAATAGCATGGAAAATATAAATAAGATGTGAATAGTTTGATAAGAAATCTCTTGCCAAGTTAGTAGACATTATTGTAAGTCATTGCATTTTATCTACAGCTCCATGATCCTCATTATAATCTGGAAGCTGGAATTGCACAGTAACACTCATGGGTCCCCAGCTTCTAAGCAGGCATATTATTCCTTAAAATATTTTTTAAGTGGAAAAGAATGAACCAAGACATGATTACGTATTACACACCCATCCTTCTTTCTTGGAGCCTCTATACATAGAGACCACATATGAATAGAAATTAGCACGAACTGTTCGCCTAATTGGTTCAGACTGAATATTGACAGAAGGAAATGCCACAATACATGCTTCTCATGCACTGAATAATTATGTGCAAACAGAAATCGGACAACACCAAATTTGACAATTGAATGCCTAAATATCTAAAGCATCAGTCCACATTCTTCAGTTTGTAAAAACTAAAGCAAATGTCTAAATATCTGCATCTAATACAATAGAAATACAGATGAAGAAGCCAACTTCAGTTTGATGATTCATAGATACCTGATTATCGTTGTATTGGCCAAGAAGTTGGGAATGTTAACTGAAGCCTCGCCGGTTGTGGCTGTGATTTGATTACGACAGGGGACGGGAGCCCAAGACCAAGAGACTCTGGCACGCCGCCGCTGCCCCATCTTTCCACTCCCCGTGTGGTGCCTGCCGCCGCCGCTAGGACCTCGCGACGTCCTGAGGTCGATGAAGTGCGGTCGCCATTGGATCGGACCAGGAGATGGGTTAGAGAGAGACGGATCCGGTGTAAGCAAGGGTGGGGGTGGCCGGATCGGCACCATGGCGCTTGCCGCAGCTCTCCTCTTGTCTAGTTCAACCGCTCGCTGGGCATGGGAGAGGCGGCAGGGCCATGCGGGCCAAGCGAGCTGCAAGCCCGGCAGCGAGGGGCGGCGAGGAAGCGAGAGGCGGCGAGGAGTCGTGCGCGCGGGGGGATGGGGGCGGCGGGGCTGTGCGGTTTCAGGAGCGAGGGGCAGGGCGTGGGGTGGGGAGCGTTTTTTCTTTTTCTTTTTGAGAAGGGGCGGGTAGGATTAGCGATCGATGGCGCGGCGTGGCTTGTTGCGTTAAACATAGAGGTGTTTTAGACCCTTGAATCTAATAGATAGACGGTTCTGGTTATTTGAATCTACCCATCTCTTCCTTTTTATAGTGGTAGTAGATAGTACTCCCTCCGTCCCGAAAAACATGTCGCAGGCATAGTTCATTGCCAGTTTTATAAAAAAGTCCTCGTAGTTTCAAAACAATCACAAACAAGTCCCTCCACCCCGTCTTCTTCCTCCGCCGTCGCCCGTGCGTCTCCAGGGGCCGGCGCCGCCAAGCTGCGCGATTTGCCGCCCACCAGGAAGTGTTCCGCCTCCGTCGCCACGTACCTTCAACGCCACCACTGTCGCCAAGTACTTACTCCGCCACCGCTGCCCAGACCTGCGCCGCCGTGATCCCATCCCGCGGCGATTACCTGCGGGCGTCGCTGGAATTTCAACCACGATCCGGTGGAGCAGGAGCTCCCTCTCATCGTCCTCGAGCTCCTGAGAGTCCTCCTCGTGCTCCTGCGAGTCCACCTTGAGCTGCCTCCCGTGCGCCACCGCGATCCCTCCCGCCATGATCCACCTACGGTCATCGCCGGAGCCGGCCTCCACGATCCGGTGGACAGGAGCTCGCGCGCGTCCTCCGTCGTCTCCCGCGAGTCCTCGTTGAGCTCCCACACGTCGCCGTGGTGCTCCTTCTCTGCCTGCGTGCCCGCCGGTGGTGCTAGCCCGTGCTGCTGCATCGTGTTTCTCCTCTGTTTCTCCCCTGCCGCCGGTAGAGCTAACCCGTGCTGCTGCTGCTCCTCTTCCCGTGTTGATGCTACTGCTCCTCTGCTTGTGCTGCTGTTGCTGATCCGTGCCGTGTTGCTATTGTTGCTGTTGACTCCCGCCGTGACTGCTGCTGCTGGTGCTATTTGCACTCTGAAGAAGGTACTCCATCAGAGTATTGCTACCTGACAATTTGTGAAATTGATTTACTATTAACTAAAAGCTTTCAATTAATAGCAAGGCCTTGAGTAAATTTAAGCAATTGCCCCTAGCTGATCTTGGATTGCTTTACCTTGTTTGCAAATACTCCAATGATGATCAAATGAAGTGTTTGTTTCCTTTGTGCATGGTTCTTTCCAAAATGTGGGAAAAACTAACTGAAAAAAGCATGATCAAACATTTACCATGGTTCTTTCCAAAATGATGATAAATTGAAGTGTTTGTTTCCTTTGGGAGTAATTGTTTCAGACATATTAAAATGTTAAGACTGCTGACTGTTGCTCCTTCCCAAATTGTGGGAAAAACTAACTGAAAAAGGCGAATATGGACAAGTTTCTGAAAACACTTCTCTGGATGAGCATACCTATAGTTAGGAAAACTAACTGAAAAAGGCGAATATGGACAAGTTACAACTTGAACACAGGTTCAGGAGCTTACCAGCCTTTCTTGCTCAGATGATCGTCCTGTAAAACAGCTTTTCTTGATGCGCTTGATAGCCACATCAGTTCCTCTCCATTTCCCATGGTAAACAGTTTCGAAAGTACTAGAACCAAGTTCCCTAAGCTCCTCAAGATCTTCATTCTTGATAATCTGTTCAAATATTTGTTCCCAACAGAATAAAAGTGAGCATTGTTGGCATTATGTCACTGGTCATGCTCGTAACAGAGGTTGTCATGTGCCCTTTGGTTGGCAGAACCATTGGGCCAGAAGATGCTAATATTGTCTTTCCAGAGCTAGTAATAAGACTTAAACATGTTGACAACAATGAATAAAGATAGCAACGTCATGCGGCTTTAGATGATTCTGGTTTGAGAATTTAGCCAAAACATGTTAAGTTTCCACAACACAAAACCACCATACCTGCAAGTGTTCAAAATCAGAATCTCGAAGAGAAGCATCCATGACTTGTGCGGCAGTTCTGTCCTCTTCAAACTTTGGTTCCTGAAGCCATGAAAATAATCGTAAGTATGACAACATAGTGCGACGACAAAAGCGACACTGGACTTCCACTAAACATGCATACCTCAAAATCTGGAGCAGGCACACACGCCTGTCTGTACCAACATAGCAACTGAAAATATTTGAACCTGATATTCTGACCAGATCAGTGAACTTGATAAATTAACCGATTACTGCAATTACAGTAGCCCATCTGTAGCTAAACAGAGGTCAAGCATGCTCGAGCAAATAGATGCTTGGCTTGGAGAACAGAGCAACAGGACTGAATACAGAAATTCAGGTTCTGCGGATGCCAGGGAACCAGCAGGTCATGGTTTGTTGAGAGTCATGGCAGAACAAAGACACCACAAAATCCACAACCGCCTTTCCGGTTTTCTTCACCCATTCAGCATAGAGTCGGCCACACCTAAAATTTCTGAAACAATTTGATTGCTACAGCAAAACAAATGTGATGAACATAGCGCAATAATACAAATGGAGCTGCAGGAACAACCTGAAAAAAATTTCACAGGGGAGGTGAACATAGTTTCAGAAAATTCGAATGAATCTAAATTGATTTAATTCCTTTGCTCAATGACAATAACAATCGCTTGATAATATTTTTCTTGACACTTTTCTACCATAGGCATGGTACTATGAGTAAGTAAAATTCAGCAAAACTACTCTAACTAGAGTAAAATTTTGTTAACTACTCTAACTAGAGAAAATGGTTTATGGTTAGAGCAAAGTGTTTGGCTGCCATGGCAGCCTTTCTATAAATGGTGCCATGGCAGCCATTTGTAGAAAGGCTGCCATGGCACCATTTCTTGTTTGGCTACCGTGGCAACCAAACTAGAAATGGTGCCATGGCACCTATTTCTTGTTTGACTTGCATACTCATTTTGTGTGTGTATATTCTTGTTATGGTACCATGGTGTACTCATCTTTTGTCATTGATGGCAGGAAACATAACTATGGATTTGAACTTGATGCCTCAAAAGGAAGAACATGAAACTATTGATTTGAACTTGATGCCTCAAGAGGAAGACGATGAAGGTATTAATTTGAATTGGATCCCTGAACAGGAGGAACCTCAAGTGGCAGAGAATGGAACTATGGATTTGAACTTGATGCCTCAAGAGGAAGACGATGAAGCTATGAATTGGATGCCTGAAGAAGATGAAGGGAAAGAGGACGAAGCTCAAGAGGAAGAGGATGAAGTTATGAATTGGATACTTCAAGAGAAGAGAAGAGAATTGTCAGATAAGGAGAGGCATGGTGTTTACTTCGCTTTGCTGGTAATCGAGCTCAGAGATGGGTCTGTTCAACCAGACGACAAGCTGCTAGTCTCAAACCTGTTGGACGTAAGTGTACGATCTGTTGAAAGAATCTGGGAAAAAGCCAAAAAGCAAATTGCTGATGGCAAAGAAGTAGAGTCTCAAGCAAGAAGCCAGGAAGATCCGGCCGAAAGAGAAAGGAGCTGGATCTAAAGAGGACCTCAACAATCCCACTAAATAAAAGAAGGACAATTCGATCTCTGGCACGGTCTCTAGGTGTGGCCCGATCGACCTTACATAAGAGGTTCCAGTTGAATGAGCTCAACCGCATCACAAGCACCGTGAAGCCTCACCTCAAGCTAGAGAACAAGCTTGCGAGATTGAAATTTTGTATGTCCATGGTCGATGACAATTCAATCTCAACTTCTCGGGCTATGTTAAAACCAATGACGAATATGGTTCACATCGATGAGAAGTGGTTTGACATGACGAGAGTGAAGAATAGTTACTATGTACTTCCAGGAGAACCTGAGCCGAAGCGCACCGTGTCAAACACTCACAGCATTGGGAAGGTGATGTTCCTAACAGCTGTTGCCAGGCCTCGATATAACAATGAGGGGGAGCTAACATTCGACGGGAAGATTGGCATTTGGGCATTCATTGAAGAGACTGAGGCGAAGCGGGCAAGTCATAACAGAACAAAGGGAACAAAAGTGTTGACATCAGTGAAAGTAACTAGGCCTGTGTGCAGAGATTATCTAATCAATAAGGTTATCCCGGCAATTCAGGATAAGTGGCCTGACGATGACGAGGGAGCAACAATATTCATCCAACAGGATAATGCAAAGCCCCATGTCCTTCCCAATGATGTAGCTTTTCGAGAAGCTGTGGAACAAACTGATCTTGACATCCGATTGCTACAACAACCCCCAAATAGCCCTGAGTTAAATTGTTTGGACCTCTGCTTCCATACCTCTCTCCAGTCTCTAACCGACTGCAGGTCACCTACAAACATCCAGGAACTGGTACAGGGTGTGGAAGAGGAATTCGAGAACTACGATCCCGACAAGTTGCACAGAAGCTTTATCACATTAGAAGCAGTTATGTTTGAAGTTATGAAAGACAAAGGAGGAAATCAATATAAGTTGCCCCACTTGCACAAGGATCGCTTTCAGAATGCTGGAATGGAAATAACCGGTGTATATTGCGACAGCCAGGTAGTTGTTGATACTAGGGCCATTATAGAAAAAATGGAAATTGCAATAGGAAAAGAAAATGAAAGGAAAGAATTGGCTAGAGAAGGGAAAAGACAGAAAAGTAAAGGGAAGGGAAGGGAAGAAGTGGCCAGAGAAAGAATGTAGTCAAGAGGGGGCAAAGAGGCCCTTATGTCATGTAGTCAGGTGCTCCTTGTGTATGTCTTGTGTAATCTTGTGTCAAGAGGGGGCAAAGAGGCCCTTATGTCATGCCCTTGTGTATGCCTTCTCTAATCCTTGTATATCAACTCTTTGTTGGAATTTATTGGAATTATCTGGGTTATTTGGATTTATTTGAATTATCTGGGTTATTTAGATTAATTGAATTATCTGGGTTATTCAGATTAATTGAATTATTTGGATTAATTTGGATTATTTGAATTAATTTGGGTTTTTTGATTTATTTGAATTGATTTGGATTAATTTTAGTTATTTGACCATATGTGTCCATATATGATCTAAGTGAGGAAGAAGCTGGCTGCATGCTGCTTGCACTTGCACTAGAACAGCAGCAACAGCATGGGCATCTTGCTCTGCTTGGCCATCATCTTCCTCTCAGCATGCCAATCCCTCTTGGTTGGTTCTCATTAGAAATGGCACCAAGATTAGAAACTGCAGCTGCTGGCAGTGGCACCACAGGAGGATTCAGTGATGAAGTGCCATATTTTGGTCATGTGCTCTAGTGCATAAGCCACAACCACAAGTGCTGCTGCCACATGGCATTTTTCTTGGCATGAAAACAGCATACAAGAAACATAGTTGAAAATTGGCACATGAGTGAAGGAAACATTACTGCATTCTACTCCTGTTTGGAATCTGAATGAAGGAAACAATACTAATTCTAGGATAGAAACCCTTCAGTGATGAAGCAAAGCACCAAGCAGTTACAAGCCTAATCAGATTGTACTCCTGTTTGGAATCTGAATGGCCAAGCAAAGCACCAAGCAAAGGACCGAGCAGTTACAAGCCTAAGCAGTGAGTAGCAAGGAAGGTTTAGGCCTCCTGTTTGGAATCTGAATGGATGAGCTCCAAGGTACAGAGGAATGAGTGTTACAGGATGTGGTGTCCATACACATGAAAGTAAGACCATGTCATATTTTTCCAGACTATAAACTGCTGTGTAATTGACATGTTCCATCAATTGTTAAGCTAGTCTTTGATTATAATCCTCAGGCCAGCAGAACTAAGTCTTTACATTTCATTATTTTTCAGATACTGCAAGATACTGCAGGAGTACCACTGGATAGACTTCTCACTGAAAATGTTTCCAAAATTGTCTAAAGGACAAGAAACTTCGCTGGAACTAAAACAACAGCAGATCACTTAACTAGAGATCAATTAACTGTATGCGCACACCATGATGGATTGGAATTCTTTCTAAAATTAACAGGACAACAAACAGCAGCAGATAACTTAACAACATTACTCCACGATGTTCACCAACAGAGGCACAGGGATGTGGACGGCTAACCTCCTGCAATTCATCAATTTCACCGCCGTCATCGTCCTGGTGCCACCTGTTGCCGCCGGCTAGGCGGGCCAGCACGGCGGACGCGGAGGCGCCCTTGTAGTTGCGGCCGCCCGCTCCAGGAGACGAGGCGGCGGACGAGTTGGTCGGCTTCGACGCCCTGGCATACGCGACGCCGACGAGCTCCGCCGCAGACGCCTCTCCAGTGACCGTGCCGTGCATCGCCACCACCCGCTGCCACTCGTCTGGTCCCTTTTTCTCCTCCTGCTCTCCCCTGTCGTGACGGCGCCAGTGACCTTTTCCTCCTGCTCTCCCCTCTCGACGGTGGCCGGGATTGGTGGTGGTAGTGGAGAATCGACGGGCAGCAAGCGCCGATTTTGCGGAAGGGGATGGGGGAAAGCTTGGAAATTTAGGGATGCGGGAAAGGGGAGTGGGGGAGCTGCGCGGGGGAGCGGTGGAGCTGCACGGGGTAGAGGTGGATCCGCGCGGGGTTGCGGTGGAGCTGCGCGGCGGCGCGGTGTGCTTGAGCTACGCGAGGTCGCCGGCGTTGCGGGGGAGCTGGTGGAACTGAGTGAGCTGGCGGAGGAGACGATTGGACCGCGGGTTCGGTCGGATAAACCTAAAGGACTTTTTCGCAAAAATACCGTTGCGACATGTTTTTCAGGACGGAGGGAGTAGATTCTTCCACGTCTACATTAATTCGGCGTGCGCCAGACCCAGCCCTCACGTACGTTCTTCCTTCCCATGCACGGCCGCAGGCGAGCGAGACCTAGCTATAAAAATGGCAGCCACCTGCCGACTTTGCTCCACAGCCAGAGCAGCTATAGCACCATGGCAACGAAGCTCCACGAGGAGGGAGACCGCCCACTCACCGACGACGAGATTGTCAACCTCTGCTCGGAGTTCCTCACCGCCGGGACTGACACCACCTCCAGTCCTCCACCGCGCTGCAGTGGATCATGTCCGAGCTGGTGAGAAACCAGGCCATCCAGGAGAAGCTCTACGAGGAGATCAAAGCGACGACGAGAGACGACCAGGAAGAGGTCTCCGAGGAAGACATCCAGAGCATGCCTTACCTGAAGGCGGTGGTGCTAGAGGGCTTGCAGAAGCACCCGCCTGGGCACTTCGTGGTGCCACACATGGCAGCAGAGGACGTGGAGGTCGGCGGGTATCTCATCCCCAAGGGTGCCACGGTGAGCTTCATGGTGGCTGAGATGGGCAGGGACGAGCGGGAGTGGAAGAAGCCGATGGAGTTCATTCCGGAGGCAGGCAGAGGGTTGGACGTGACAGGCGGCAGCACGGCGGCGTCGACCGGAGGGTCTGCGCAGGTCTGAACATCGCCATGCTTCACCTGCTCTACTTGGTGGCCAACATGGTGAGAGAATTCGAGTGGAAGGAAGCGGCCGGGCAGGAGGTTGACTTGGCTGAGAAACCGGAGTTCACTGTCGTCATGAAGCCCGCGCCTTGTGCCCCGATCGAAAGCCCAGCGTGCAAACTGAACAACACTTGTAGATGAATTTTCACGTTCATGGTTATATGTAAACTAGCATAGTGGCCCTCGCAAGTGCGAGGACATTATCTTTGTTCGAGGAATAAACTTCATGTTGTATTGGTATTCAGATCATAAAATACAGATACAAGGTTCTATATATAGCCACCACAAATACTGTGCAAAATAGGTATCTCTTGTACGTTAAACACTTTCAATTTTCTTTTCTCCGGTGCAATCTACCTCAATGTCGGCCCACAAAACAGATACTGTATTTGTGCGTGGACTGGTTCAGAATCGTGCACGGATAGTGATACATGAGCCGGTCATACAACCTTGTCCCCTAAACATCTTCTCTGTTTCTTTCTAATTTCCATGATGAGCCGGTCTTTTAGAGATTTTAATACAGATTACATATGGATGTATATAGATCTATTTTAAAGTGTAGATTCACTCATTTTGCTTCATATGTATTCCACATTGGAATCTCTAAAAAGACTCATATTTAGGAACAACTCGGGAGTATGTGTAAGTGTGGAAACAACAGTCATTTCTTTAATGTAAATAAAATATGGTCATGTATATTGGGCACCAGT
>NC_057794.1:566528279-566532786 GCF_018294505.1 Triticum aestivum
ACACGTAGCTCCGCCATTGTTGGGCACAATAGTGTTAGTGAATTCCCCACATTGCTCATCTCTCTCTCTCTCTCTCTCTCTCTCTCTCTCTCTCTCTCTCTACAGGGGATATTGCTGAGCCACTTTCTCATCACCATAAGAAACTCCACAAGGATCCAAGATCCACGCCATTGCTAGAGCTTAGCAGGCCAAGCATCTAGGAAGAAAGAACAAAAATAAGGGAAGAGGAGAGATTACCGGAAGGAGATCCACCGCTCAGGTTCAAGGGCGCCCACTCCACGACCATCCATCAGCAGCGGCGGTGGCGGCGGCGATCAACAAGTAGGTGTGGTCGAGGTGTAGGTCCTGTCGCCACCGGATCCGCTGTGAACCCATATTGGATTGTCACCAAGCCCGAAAGTACACATGGATGGATGGATAAAATCCCGAACTTGAATCGGTGAAAGAAATGGGGAAAAGGGGAACCGGGAAGAGTTGGATGGGGATGAATGCGTGGTAGCCGACAAAAACGAGCAGTCCCACCTGGCGCGCACGAGTTCACCAGGGTATGGGTATCTCTTTTGTTCAAAAGGGCACTAAAAGTACCTTATTTTCCTCCCGAAAACAAGGCATGCAAGCATGGGAGAAACAAAGGCATTCCTCGCGCTTTTAACATTTTTGGCAAGAACATCCATGACCTATAGATGCTCAACCGTGAAATTGTATAGATATGTAGGAAACATGTGCATGCACTGTGGCAATTTTTTTTTATTTTATAAATGTAAAAACATTGTTCCCATTGGACACATGAATGAGGAGTGTCAGCGAATCCTCCACATTGCCCATCTCTTTTCGATACAACCTTAATTTCCTTCCCAAAGCAAAGCATGTAAGCACAAAAGAAGTTAAAAAAAAAAACAATCTCCAGTCCCTAACATTCTGGTAAGAACATTCAGGTGTGGTTAACCATATATAGGAACAACAACTTGCATAAATTAGAATGGTCCTTAGCCAGTTAACCTCATTTGCGGCACAATTGAGGTTATTCTGTTTCTACACCATGTTACCAACCTAATCCATTGTATTGTGAAACAGACACAAACACCCACAACCTTAACAAGTTTCTTGTCAGCTACAACCTGAATAATTAACGAGTTTCTTGTCTATGATCCAAGGAGGAGAGAACTGAAAGTTTTGAGTAGCATGCCACGTAATAAAGGTAGTCCGTACGACAACCATCTTTGATCTTGCTAAGTTTCCCAGTGATGATGTTGTACGAAAAAAGCTTCATTTGAACCTTGTCAACAAGGAAGAGAGCCTTTCTTTCCGAATCAAGAGCGACAATCTGATAATCACACCAACGGAACCAACCCGCAGCACCACCGTGAAGCAACTCGCCCCTTCCAAATGGATTGCCCATACTAAGACGACACTTCAAAGACCATTTGTAGGAATCACAAGTATCAAGATTGAAAACTGCAACTGTATGACCACTCTCCTCTGGAAGTGCACACTGCAAGAACCCTGATGATTGACCAAAACAACCAGATACGAGATCCGAATGGCCATGCGGCAACTTCACAGTAAAATGACGGGGTGGTTTGCCAGAACCCATTACCTCCAACCCCAGAATTTCATCCCCGCCTGTGTGCATGTACAACACTCCTCCTATAAAGTGGTGTTGACTACAACTGTCTATAAAAGGACTCCATGCAGCATCCACAATCCATGTGGATAGGTCAGACGAGAACACCTCAAATTTACTCGTATCGAGTGCCCAAAAACCATGAAACTTAAATACATGGAACTGTGCCGACCATGATGGATCAAAGGCCAAAAAAGCATCACAGGCGAAGTCATCTGGGCCAAGGTGAATATCAGGAAGTGACCTCCACTCCTGTGTTGCGGGGTTACACACAATGAAGCGGCAAGCTTCTGGATAAGTATAACTGCTCTTGTAGTTACAAAGAATTAGGCCATTGCAACAGTCCACAAATTCTAAGTGCTCATGCCGCGGCAAGAATGTAAGAGCTCCATTAATTTCCTCATCGTTTGGTGACAGGCTAACAAGTTGGGCAACAGATGAATCTTTGCGTCCGTGAAAAAGACCAGTGGGAATTTTCGGCAGTTTCCATTGGTAGTGTGGGTCAGAGGCAAAGGCAAGCCAAGCCTTGCAGACACATTTGAAGCAGCAGAAAGACTTGAACGACACCCGAGAGAGGATTTCCACCAAAAGATCATCAGTTAGACTAGCAGCAGCAATCACCTTATTTGAATCCATCTTTGTATGGCAGAATACTGAAAGGTAAAAATTGGCAATGTCAAAATACAATACAAATCAGTTTGGACCATGGTAAATTGACAATGTGTTACTATGGAATTCATTCAATACCTCCATCTCCATTCTACAGAGGGTTTGATTGTGTATGTGGAAAATAATTGGATTTCACACATGTGTCGCTCTAGTTTATGTAACACAGTAACCTAGTATTCTAGAGCCAACAAACGCATATCAAGTGCCCACCCCCTTTAGGAGCTGTTTGGTTCAACAAAAGGCAACAAACAAGTAAACGTAATGAGATCACAACGGCAGTCCATATATGCAGTTATGGAAAATTCTGAATTTTTTTGGTTGACGAACATAACTGGACTACAGAGCCGGCGCCCTTATTCCCATGACATGGAGAGCACTGTCGGTCTCAATTGTGTACCACCACGAGTCCTCATGCAGCAGCAAGACAGAACTTCTTCCCAGGTACTCAGTAGATACCTCCATGCATGGACGAGATCTCAACAAACGACTCAATACTCTCTTTAGGAATCCTTATGGTTTCTCAACTAACGATTCATTACTCTTTTTTTCTCTTGAGATCTCTCCGGGTGTATACGCTTGTTGCTACGAACTAGAAGAATCATGGGTTAAATAACGGCGTCGATTGGCCAATTAGTTGGGGTATTTCACAGATTGCAAGGGGGGCTAATGGAGTATCTCTTGCTCTTAAGTGGATCTGATAGCTAGGGTTTAGACGGGTGCAAAACCAACCAGGGAACCATCAGGGAGCACGCACCAAGGGAAAGCGAGAGAGAGGAGAAGTGGGCACGAACCTGTGGACGGGGTTGAGTTGGCGCGGCGAGGACGACGGGAGGCGCAGGTAAACCCTAAACCCGACTACTGGTACGAAGCGTTTACCAAGATATTAGCAATAATCTTTACTACCTTTTTGTTTTGACAATCAGTAATCTTGACTACCTAGTAGTAATAGGGTGTCAACGTACGTGTTGGAGTTGACTTACGTACTAGTCTTATTCGATTCGATCGTGTGCTAGTGTTTGGTAGCTAAATTCGTCCAGGAAAGTGATCATATTAGAGTCCGGATATGTTGTTTGCTGCGTCCTATTTGGAAATCTTGTGCGACTCTTTTTTTTTGACAGCTGAAAATCCTGTACGACTCAGCTAGCTAGACGGTGCGTAATTCCCACTCCAACCAGCCAACGCAAACGGATGCTGTTTTGTCGGTCAGGTGAAAACTTAAACTTACACTTGAAAACACATAAAAATAACTTAAATCTAAAATATATTAATTAATCTAAAATATATTACATTAAATTCAAAAGTCCCGGCCGTCCTCGGCGCCGTACATTAAACTTAAGCATAAAAATAACTTAAACTTAAAAGACCTAGATCTTCTAGTCCCGGCCGTCGCCGCCGTCCTGGCCATAGCTTTTCATCCGCAGCGAGGTCGACGAAGGCCGTGGTTGTCACAGGTGGGCGGGCGGCGCCTGTTACAGCTCCGGCGGTGACCACGACTCCATACTCACCCACACGGCTAGGGCAGACACATACTCCAACCTGCAGGGCATAGTCGACTTCCACGACCAGGACTGCCCGACCAACACAGGTTCCAGGACGGCTCCTCTCCTACATCTTCTCCTCGCCCTGCACTACAACCCCACCCTCCGGCTCGGGGATGGCAACGTCACCGGCAGCCATCAAGGCGAGCTGCATCACGAGGCCGTCCCACCCCTTGAACTCGTCGAGCCTGGAGTCCTCGAGCACCTTCTTGAGGACCTCGTCATGCTCGTTGTCGTCAACGGCTACTATCGATGGTGGCGGGATGGCGAACGCGCACACACCCACGCGCACCCACGGGCTGGGAGCACGACCAACAAAAAATGTCTACCGCCGCATGTCGTGCTCGTCCCAGAACCATGTGTCCCACAATGGTGAGTCGACGGCATACCTCGCGTCATGGAGGAGATCCGGAGGCAGCATGGCTCATTGGCGGTTCATCTCCAAAAGACGAGTGCGGCCACTGGCTAGAATGGGAGGCACGAGCACTCGATACGGGTTGAGGTGCCACCTGTTAGGTTGGTGCGCGTCGCCCCATGGCATCGGAATGACCATGTCCCAGTAGTGCTGGCACACCTCCACCTTCACGTAGGGCCGTTGATGTGGTGTTGTGGGCAGCGAGATTGCAAAGTCAGTGGCGCTCCTCCTCGGCCCCGTCGAGCCAGACGAAGACCCGAC
>NC_057794.1:566533199-566544344 GCF_018294505.1 Triticum aestivum
GCACGGGCTAGGCACTAAAAAGGACCCGAGTGGGGTAGCTGCACTAGTGCAGAAAAACCTAACTATGATGTTGCAAAAAAGGCCTTACTGATGTTGGCATCCAACACCACCAATATAGCATCACTGTTAAAAATTAGTGATGGCGTTAGACGCCCACGTCAACAATATTATATATACTGATGGCATTGGATCTATGTGTACGTAAAAAATGTCATATGTATAGCTGGCGTATGCCATAATCGGACACCACAAACTATAAGAATAGTTAGAGGTTGTTTATTATTTTGTCAACACACCATTACCTAGTTTAAGGCATCGTCGGCAGTTGCGTTTGGGCTCGCCCAGATCTAGCGGCGGTTGCGCTGCAGGTGTTGCAGGCTCAACGGCGCCCTGGGTGGCTTGGCGCGCGCAGAAGCTCGGCGAGCGGTGTGGCTCTGGTCGCCGCTGCACCTCGCCGTCCAGGTGTGTGGATGCTGGAGGTGGATGGCGGCTGCTGGTGAGGACTCTTCTTATCCAGCCGCGGCGCCGACCCGAGAGCGGCTCCAATCCATTCCTGTTAGAGTTGTGTCGAATATAGTGTACAAGGTAGGTTACAGTTGGACTTGTAGTTGTATCGTGTTTACATAGGATGTGGAGTCGTGTCCTAGTAGGACACTTGTATCCTAGGCCTCTCATATATAGCGGGGGTAGACACACAATGTAACCTATGCCAACATAATAGCACCGGAACGCGGGGGAAGCCGACGGCATGTGCCGGTGTCCAGGGCGACCGGGTGCGGTATTGTAGCGGTGTCATGGGGAGGAGCGCCTATAGTCAAGCCCCGGGGATGTAGCCATATCGGTGAACCTCGTTAACAAATCTCGGTGTCGTGCTCGTGTGATTGCTTGGTCCTCGGATGATCAACGGTATGCCTCGAATTTATTCTAACAAGTGGTATCATGAGCTAGGTTGTTCGGAGGCAGTAGATCGTTGATTCAGAGGAAGTATCAAGTTCGAGATGCAGCCGGTTGCGGCGTGGTTCTCGGCAAAATTGAAGAAAGCATATCAGTGGAAGGCACTGTACGCGCAACAAGCTTGACGTGCGGCGATGGATCAGGAGGATCGATCGGGCGAGCGTACAGCGGTTAGAAACGCAGAAGCGGCGGCGGAGAAAGCGCGCTCGAGAAGGCGGCAGCGATCAATCGATTGGGATCATGCAGCTACGCCAAGTCGAGGAGCGGCCAGACGCATGACGTGTCCAGGCGCTGGAAGCCCACGTGGGGCAGCGCGGCGGCCCATGTAGGTTGGGTTATCCAGCAACGCTCAGGAGGCCACCGCAGGCGTTTG
Source organism: Triticum aestivum (assembly GCF_018294505.1). Taxonomy (NCBI): domain Eukaryota; kingdom Viridiplantae; phylum Streptophyta; class Magnoliopsida; order Poales; family Poaceae; genus Triticum; species Triticum aestivum. Next base: position 566,534,527 of record NC_057794.1, read on the forward strand.
ATCGTGACAGCAAGGTTGCGTACGAGATTTGTTATTGGAAAAAGGGACCGAGTCCCAAAAGGAGCCATGTTCTCCTTGTCTCAGTGGCCGAGACCTGCACGTTGGTTAATAGCAGTGGCAGCAGCCGGCAAGGGAGACAAAGGCACGGGAGATAGCTAGATAAATCTGTCAAAGTGGAATAAAAATCCATCAATCCATCGGGAGCAGGGAGCACTACTTGTGTAGAAAATTGGCAAAGCAAGCCAGCGTTGGAATCGGTGCCAGGGAGCAATCACGTGAAGACCAACGCAACTCTTTTCGATTTGCAGCAGTACACGTGTACTCGGGATCACGGAAAGAAGCTCGGATAATTTTTCACAGGGTTAGTCATACAAAGAACCATGCCGTCATCGGATTTGAGGTGGAGAAGTTCAACGGAACTGAAAACCTTGGGTTATGGCAGACAAGGGTGAAAATTTGTTGGCACGACAGGGATGCTTGAAGGCGTTGCGGAAGTCAATTCAGCTAGGATGGAGTTGTGATATGATGGATGGAAATTCGCGCAAGACGATTTGGGAGCCTTGAAGCGTGTTATACAGTCGAACGAGTTCGGCTGGGTCGAACTGGATAGTCTGACGGATCGACGCAAGTCGATTGGTACAGAAGACGGTGGTGGGATCGGCAACAGCGACATAAGAGCGTGATGCTGATGGTGACCGACTTCTGGGCGTGGAAACACGTGGCGCAGGCCTGAGGACTTGTGTGGCTTCGACAAGACTATGGCGCGGGATTGATTCAAGGTGGTGTATACACGGAGCTTGAAGTCAATGAGGCGCAGGGGTGGATTGATCATCTATCATGGAGCCATGTTGAAGGTGGAGCTGGATTGAGAGGCTACGGCGTAAGTCGACGAGGTCGAAGCCTATTCAGCAGGCGGGAAAAAGCGAGTGACATGCAGTTTGGACTGGAGCCCAGTGGTCTGATGGAAGCGTGAAACTCGTCACCGGTCGGTCATGATCGGTGGTACTCTGCAGTGGGGGTTGAGTGGTGTGGTTTCTTTACCCTTGAGACTCGACCGGGACAGCTGAGGCTCGACGCGGTAATAGCGGCGAGGTGTGCGGTATGCACGGGACATGGAGACGGGCCAGGGCTCTGGTGGTCATACATGTGGTGAGACAACTGCGAATTTGACTCGGGATGACTACAAGCAACGGTGAAATTCTTTCAAGTTTCAGACAGACGGTCAAGAAAGGAGCGGTGATGTTGAGTTCAGGTAACTCTTATGTGTGACACCCAATATGTGAGTTGTTCATTTTCACGCAGGTCAGTGATCAGTGTGTGATGGCGTTGGACGGATGCTCTGGAAGTTGGGAGTACATAGAGTAACAAGAAACTTAATTTTGCTCGAGTGTTGACCGTGGTCAAGAAAAGAAGGGACTACAAGTTGCAGGTGGAGTCACATGGAGTCTTTGGAGTAGCAGCGCTACTCATGGATAAGCTCAAGTCCAATGTACATGGAAGTTTGACGCATTGACGAATTCAAGGTGGTGGAGAATATTCGCCAAGGTGGAGTTTGTTAGAGTTGTGTCGAATATAGTGTACAAGGTAGGTTACAGTTGGACTTGTAGTTGTATCGTGTTTAAATAGGATGTGGAGTCGTGTCCTAGTAGGACACTTGTATCCTAGGCCTCTCATATATAGCGGGGGTAGACACACAATGTAACCTATGCCAACATAATAGCACCGGAACGTGGGGGAAGCCGACGGCATGTGCCGGTGTCCAGGGCGACCGGGTGCGGTATTGTAGCGGTGTCATGGGGAGGAGCGCCTATAGTCAAGCCCCGGGGATGTAGCCATATCGGTGAACCTCATTAACAAATCTCGGTGTCGTGCTCGTGTGATTGCTTGGTCCTCGGATGATCAACGGTATGCCTCGGATTTATTCTAACAATTCCTTGCTGAGCTTGCACATGTCGTGGCATGGGCTGGACCTTTCCCAGCTATGGCCACAATTAAGGGATGGATCCGGCGCCAAGAGGGCCGCGGAACCATCCTTGCCTCCCGTCAGGCGGCGCACCGAGGAGCTCATCCTTGCACGTTCAGGGTAGGACGGGGCGGTGGCGGCCGAGCGCGGCCAGCCTGGGGGTTGGCCTCGGACCCGGGGGCCGTCCAGGGGTGGGAAAGGAGGTGCCTTCCCGCCCGTTTCTTTGCCAGTCATGGTTGCAAGCTTCGGTTGGGGATGGTGTCGGGGCAATAGGTGCCGGGACGGCGGCCTTGGAGGTGGGAGGCGTGGGATCATGAGCAGAGCTGACGGATCGGGTGTGAGATGGTTGCCATGGCGCTGCGGGCGGTGTTGTCGTTAGGGTGCGACAACCGGAGGTGTGGGTGCGGCGGGCCTGGCTTGCTGTGCCTCACCTCGGTGGCTTTGAGGACTTCCCGGGATGAAAACCTGCTTTGGCTTTGCTAAGCTGACGGCGGCATCCCCTCCTTGAAGGCGTCGTCGCAGCTCCTCTACATGCTCCGGTTGCTCCGAGGGAAATCTTGATCTCGGGATCGGGCGGTGGCGATACTCCTGTGTCGTGCCCTTCATGAAGGCACTGTCTTGGAGTGTTCGGCTCGTCGTGCACAGCTTCCTTCCTCTCTTCCCAGCGACTTGCTCACGGTTGAGGTCTCCGGAGACTCCAAGTGATGCTTTCTCCGCCTACATGTAGTTGCTGGGAGTGGATGGGGTGGTCCAGTTGTTCTTATATACCTTTGTATCTTGTCTTGAGTGTGTGGGGGTGGTGTTGGTGTTGGTTTGTATTGTAATTGTTGCTTTATATATAAAGCGAGACATGAGCCTTTTTTGATATAATTAGCCTAAACGAAGCCTTCAAAGTGTAAATTCGGCTGCAGCACTATTAACCAGCAAAAGTCCATTCGCGATTGGCTGCTTTTTCCTTTTTCTTTTTGTGAATCAAGGAGCTTTTTTTCGGCATTTTACAGCAATAAGTTTAATTTGACAAGGAGTCGGAGATTATTATACGGCACTTTGTTCAAGCGGGGAGTATAGAAAAAGAATGAAACGAAGTGAGAGGCCAGGGCAGGGAAAAGAGTCGAATTGATCGACTGGGAGAAGCAAAATAAAATCTCGATTTGGCCAAAAAAGATGCAACATTATGGATATGATGACCGATCATCGTAGAGAAAGAAGAATTTTGATAAATCACTTCGGATGAGCAAGGCCTTCAAGCGGCCATCAGTTCACCAACTTTCTTGACCTTCCGGCACTCGCTGATGTCATTCTCATACACGGTCTTACGACTTTACGAAGATCTGTGATTTTGATAAACAATCGCCTGGTCAGAACTCGGGATAAAATTGACCCACACACGCTTACGCCTAACATCGATAGCCTGCTTTGCACATACAAGAGCCAACCCGTTTCACTTCCCTCCTAACAAAATTTAAGTTCAAAGTCTATTTCCTGAAGGATCGTCAATCTCAAGTCATTCATAGTTTCTCGAGCTGCAAAGCTTTTTCATCGATGGGCTGCTCTTAGAAATGAGGGTTTACACTGGCTTTATCTAGATTTTTGAATTTTTGAAAAGAAAAGGTGAAATAAAAATGGAGCGACTCCGCTGAGGTCCTGGGGATCGAACCCAGAATCTCTGGTTTTGTAGACCAGCGGCTTATCCATTGGGCCATAGAGTCGGAGTAACTTTTGGTTTTGTAGACCAGCGCCTTATCTATTGGGCCACGGAGTCAGAGTAATGGAAATCTGCTACTACCTCTCTCAGTTTACAGGGCGTGCGCATATCTTTAGGTCGTCAATTTGACCAACCTAATACAAGTCATATATTAGAAAACATATACCAATATAAACTTCAAATGTTTTATTTTCAGACGGTATAATTTTTGTGTTATATAGTTTATATTAGGGGATAAAATTAACAATCTAGGTATACGCGTAGGACTTGTAAACTGAAATGGAGGTAGTACTTGTCAATAAGGAATAAAAAAAGGCAAGAGTGCTCAACACTACATGCAAGTGCGATAGTAAATTATCCATGAAACTTTACATATAAGTAGTATAAGAGCATCTACAGTCGGACTTGGCAAATTCGACCCCTCAAACGCCCGCGGACACGTCCGCGGGCAATGACTGGGCACCTTTCAAATGTTGCGCCGCACATCCACATATCGCAAATTCCGATCCTCAAATCCATATGCACGTCGATCATATGATACAAACTGTCCGAATGTCAAAGTTCGAAAGAAACAAAGCAAGTCATTGTTCAACAAACCGGATATGACAAAATGAAATCAATGTCCGAGCGTGACGGATGGCCTCGGATCACTGGCTGGGCGCCTGCTCCTGTTCGTCCTGTTGTGCTTGCATCCGGGCAGCCTCCTCCGCCTGCATCCGGGCTGCTTGCTCTGCTTGCAACCGGGTCGCAGCCGCCCTCGCCGCTTCGTACTTCCTACGATCGTTGATCTCCATCTTCTTGTCCACAAGGCACTTCTTCGCATGCTCATCCAAGAGGATCTCGTCCTCCAACATGATCCTCGCATCTTCCACGTCCCGTGCGAGTTGCAACCTCTCCTTCTCAAGCTCGATGTCACCAAATGTCTTGGCCTTCTCGAGCTCCCATTTGATCACCGCTTGTTGCTTCTCCACCTTGCAAGTCGCAGCCGACAAATTGATGCCACTGACGGACAAGGCGGACTGCGTCTCCATCACGGCGGTGTGGGTCGGGCTGGATGACATCTCCGTCGGTGGATCGGGACCGGAGGTGAGGATTGGGAGTAAGGGTGGAGGACGGTGAGGGTCCGAGCGCGGGAAAGGTTGGAGGGCGGCGGGAGGAGGACGAAGGATTTGGTGGATTTGGTGCAATTTGGGGCGGGGTCGGGTCCGACGTGGTACGCGTGCCCGGGCGCCCCCATATCCTCCCCATATTTTGGCTAGATATGGGGGGGGGTGCCTGTCAGCCTGGGCGTTTGAGTCCCGTTTAAGGAGCCCGTCTGGGTCGAAAAAACATGAGCGGACAGTGACCGGGCGGCCCGCCCGGGCGTATGAGGCGGGTTTAAGGCGCCCGGCTGTAGATGCTCTAAACATATGTGTAACTGTGAAAGCAACAGTCATTTCTTCAACTAGTAAGTGCGCACGTGCAACACACGTTAATATTTAGGCAATATATTAATTACACATGGATATTAGGTATGCTATTATTTGTGTGTTAATCCTGTGATTGGTGCAATATTTGGTATGATATTAATTACACATTAAACACGTTTAACGCTCGCTATTGGAGCAGTCTAGGTCGTTGGATTGACTTAGTTCGATGGCCGAGATCAGTTGAATCTGCCTCTTTGGATCTTTTTATATTGGTATAGATGTAAATAAAATATGCTCATATATATTGGGCACAAGAATTAATAGTGTGAGTGAATTCCCCATATTGCTTATCTCTTTTATTCAAAAGGGCACTAAAGGTACCTTATTTTCCTCCGGAAACCAAGGTATGCAAGCACAGGAGAAACCAAAAAACAAACAAAGGCATTCCTCGCACTTTTAACATTTTTTATAAGAACAACCATGACCTATATATGCTAAAGTGTGAAATGGTACATATACGTAGGAAACACATGCATGCACCGTGTCCAATAAAAACACATTTTTTTGATTTTATAAATGCAACACATTGGACATAAGAATGAAGAGTGTCAGTGAATCCTCCACATTGCCCGTCTCTTTTCCTCACAGATTACCTTAATTTCCTTCACAAAGCAAAGCATGCAAGCACAAGAGAAGTTGATTTTTTTACAATCTCCAGTTACCAACATTCTGGTAAGAACATTGAAAAGGTGTGCTTAACCATATATAAGAACAACAACTTGCATAAGTTAGAATGGCCCTTAGCCAGTTAAGCTCATTTGCGACACAATTGAGGTTATTCTGTTTTTACACCATGTTACCAACCTAATCCATTGTATTGTAAAACAGACACAAATATGTACAACATTAACAAGTTTCTTGTCAGCTAGAACCTGAATAATTAACAAGTTTCTTGTGTATGCTCAAAAGAGGAGAGAACTGGAAGCTTTGAGTAGCATGCCACATAATAAAGGTAGTCAGTACGACAACCATCTTCGATCTCGCTAAGTTTTCCAGTGATGATGTTGTATGACAAAAGCTTCATTCGAACCTTGTCAACAAGGAAGAGAACCTTTCTTTCCGAATCAAGAGCGACAATCTGATAATCAAGCCAACAGTACCAGCCCTCATCATCAATGTGAAGGAAGTCGTCCCTTCCAAATGCATTGCCCATACTAAGACGATACTTGAAAGACCATTTGTAGGAATGACAAGTATCAAGACTGAAAACTGCAATTGTATGACCGCTCTCCTCTGGAAGTGCACACTGCAAGAACCCTGATGATTGACCAAAGCAACCAGACACGAGATCCGAATGGCCATGTGGCAACTTGACAATAAAATGACGCGGTGGTATGCCAGAACCAATTACCTCCAACCCCAGAATGTCGCCCCCATTTGTGTGCACGTACAAAACTCCTCCTATAAAGTGGTGTGGATTACAAATCTTTATAAAAGGACTCCATGCAGCATCCACAATCCAGGTGGATAGGTCAGACGAGAACACCTCAAGTTTGTTGATACCGAGTGTCCAATAACCATCAAACTTCTCCCGGAAGTTAAAGACATAGAACTGTGCTGACCATGATGGGTCGAAGGCCAAAAAAGTGTCACCCACGAACTCGGTTGGGTCAGGTTGGGTATCAGGAACAGGAAGTGACCTCCACTCCCGTGTTGCAGGGTTACACATGATGAAGCGGCAAGCTTCCGCAGAAGCATAACTGGTCTTGTACTTACAAAGAACTAGGCCATTGCAACAGTCCACAAATTCTAAATGCTCATGGTGCGGCAAGAATGTAAGAGCCCCATTAATTTCTTCATCATTTGGGGACATGCTAGCAAGTTCGGCAACAGACCCATCATTGCCTCCGTGAAAAAGACCAGTGGGAATTTTCGGCAGTTTCCGATGGTAGTGTGGATCCGAGGCGAAGGCAAGCCAGGCCTTGCAGACACATTTGAAGCGGCAAAAAGACTTGAACGGTACCCGAGAGAGGATTTCCACCACTAGATCATCAGTTAGATTAGCAGCAGCAATCACCTTCTTAGAATCCATTCTTATGGAAGAATACTGAAAGGGAAAGTTGGCAATGTCAAAATACAAAAAAAAAAATGACCATGGTAAATTGAACAATAAGTTACTATGGAACTCAATTAATTGAAAATCTGTTTATTTGGAACAAATGCAGATCTAGAACTGAGTTGTGCAATTGTGCTGAACAAAGTGTATGTATCTCCATGATGGTTTAATTGTGCATGTGGAAAATAATTGTATCTCACATATATCATCTTCTATATCTAAATAGCTAGCCCCCACTAACATATTTCTCTCGACATGCAAGCATGACACCTCATCATTCAACATGCATAGGAAAAGGCACACCTCAACATGCAACTATGTATATTAAAAATTCACTTCAACATGCAACCATGTATGCATGTAAAATTCCATTCTATTATACTATTTACATCAAATTCTTATATACTTTCAAAAACTATTATTTCAAATATTGATGTTTCGTGTAACCAAAAACCTCATTGAAATATTGCAAAATATTCCCGCAACAACGTGCGGGGTATCATCTAGTTCAAGTAGAAGGCAGGCCTGGCGCAGTGGTGAAGTCCTCCCACTTGTGCCAAGATGTCCTAGGTTCGAACCAGCTTCTCTGCATTGCACTTCAGTGATAAGACTAGATTCTTATAATCCCTCCCCAGACCCCATCTTGTGTGGAAGCTTCTATGCACTGGGTCTGTTTTTTATTTATTTATTATCACTCAAGTATTATATGTAACACAGTATTGTAGATCCACCCAACGCACATTGAGTGCACACCCAGTCACCCACTTAGGAGCTGTTTGGTTCAACAAAAAGTGACACACAAGTAATGAAGTAACCATAATGAGATCACAACAGCACTACAGCAGTCCATGCAGTTATGAAAGATTACTGAATTTGTTTGGTTGACGAACATAACTGGACTACAGAGTTCATAATGGAAAAATATGAAGAACAAAAAAAAAACCCTCTATTGTTCTCGTTATGGACACACATCCTTACGCCCATGACATGGTGTACATGTTTGGAAGGAGAACGTGCAATGGAGATCACTGTCAGTCCCAATTGTGAACCATGAGGCATCCTGAAGTAGCAAGACAGACCTTCTTCCCAGGTCCTCAGGAGATACCTCCATGGATGATGCATCTGAGAGATATGCAGCTGGGAGGACGATTGGGCGAGGAGTCAGGGATCAGCCGGCAGGCTGCAAGATTGAGGGCTGGACTCCAGTACTACAACTGGAATTGATTATGCGATTAGAGCTCACCGCAGCCAAAGAGGAATTAGGGGGATTTGTTTCCACATACTCCTACTAGGGTTACTTACACCTCAAATTCTTTGAGACAAACACGTTCATGGTGATAATACTTTTAGAATCACGAACTTATCTGCATGTAGGTGCACGCTAGATACATAAAACTTGTATTCATATCTGCATGCAAGGGCACGCTAGATAGATAAAACTTGCCAAGCTCCCCACTCTCTTCCTTCGATGTATAGGCTTGCTATACGAACTAGGAAAATCATGCGCTAAATAACGATGTCGATTGGCCAATTAGTTAGGGTATATGAAATATTGCAAGGGGAGCTACGGAGTATCTTGCTCTGAAGTGGATCTGCTATCTAGGGCTTGGATGGGTACAAAACCAGGGAAGGGCCAGCAAGCACGCAACACGGTGGGGAGAGAGGAGAGCTGGACACGTACCTGTAGAGGAGGTTGAGTTGGCGTGGCCAAGACGACGGTCGGCGCCGGCGGAACTGCTCCGGGCCGGAGAGAAACACCAGCGTGGTGCGCTATGGGATATGACCGGCTTCACGCCCTAACTTAATGCCATCCGATGAGCTTTATTGATTATATCGAACAAATTACATCTTCGGCCATTCGAAGAAAAATAAAACAAAGCGTTCCTAGATAGCTCATAAGGCCGTATTGGCCTTCCCCTACTAAAATTTTATACGATTTTTTTAGGGTAAATTTTATACGAATTTATTGAATGTCTTTCGTTGAATTTCTCATCGTGTCCACCGTTAAGATACGTGTATATGTTCTCGCAAAAATAAAATACGTGTATATGTTGTGCAGATAAGGATGCATAGAGTCTCGACTTGCGTATCAAGTTGTAAAGCCATGAGATTCAGTTTGTTGTAATCTGGTTGTTAGCTCCTAATTGTGGACGCAACAACCTACTTCTTATGCATATATATACAGAGGAGCCGGCACCTATTGGATGCACGGAGCAAAACACTCTTTTCAGTTTTTACATCGCATACAATTTCTAGTTGGCCTCAAGTTTCTTTTTTCTGACCATTAAAAAAATCAGATGAATTGAGACAAACTGTACATGTTGTGTTTTTTACACTAAATTTTACCATTGGCAACAACAAGGAGCATAGAGAATTGTATTCCCTCTTATTCCATATAGGGAATGCCCGATCGTTCACTCCAAAAAGAGGGTCCTATAAAAAATGGGCACTACTAATTATAGTTTTTCCATTGTTTTTTATTTCATAAAGTGATATCATACATACTGGACAAGAAATACAAGCTAAGTGATGTTGCTAGTCTTCTGAAAAAACAGCGTCTCCCCCTCTCCTCACGTCGCCTCCCATCGGGCGGCGCCAGGGGCTCCCGAACCCTAGCCGCCAGTC
>NC_057794.1:566544605-566564599 GCF_018294505.1 Triticum aestivum
CGTTCCATCCACAGCCTCCGCTGCCGCCGGCAAGGGCCGTGGTGGCGGTGGGCCCTGCACCAAAGATCCAGGGCGGGTGGTTGCCGCGGAACACCCTGTGAGGCGGAGGTGGCGTCTCATGCGGGGAGGCCGGGGTGGCAGTCAGGGCGGCACCCTTGTTGTGCGACGGCGATGGGAGCTTCCATGGTCGGTTGCGTGCGCATGGGTGGCTTCGATGGCTGAGGATCTGGCATCCTGTCCAAATCTGTCTCGGTACGGCCTTGGTCGGCCGATAGCGTGAGGAGGACCGGTGAGGGGCGGCTGGAGGCTCCCTACCGGCGTGCCGACGGTGGTCCTCGTCTCCACGGCAGGGCTCCGTTCGGTCCCAGCCGGCTGCGAGGTTGGGGGCGCGACTTCCGGTGAAAATCACGTCCACCTCGGTCATGGCAGGCGATGGTGGTGTCTATCACGTAGTTCCCTTCTCGAGACATCAGTGTTGCAGGTCGTGGCACCCCACTCGTGATGGTCCGGGGAAAACTCTAGATCTGGATCTACCGGATCGAACGATGATGGCACCTTCGATGTCGTTGTCCCTCTTGAGGGCATCGTTCTGTAGTAAGTGTTGGACTGGACAAGTGGAGTAGCGGTGTCACATCCACCTCAAGGCCGACGGCAGATCCTTGTGGCATGGCGTTGCGGAGGTTCGGCGACGGGCGCGTGTGCACGGATACATGCAGGATGGTGGAGTTGTCTGGCGCCGTGCTGGCGTCGACGGCAGGCCAGGCAAGGTCGATGTGTCAATATACTCATCCTTATGAACGCACACATGTACACCCTATCTCTATGAGCATCTCTGAATGACTGAGCCGGCATATCATTTTGAAATTTACGAAGTCATCGTAGGCACCTCGTCGTCAGTCGTCACAGGTTGGTTCACTATGCTTTGTAGGTGTCCTTTTTCCTTATTGTCGGTTCATTGTAATTTTTAATAGTAATTATCAAATATAAGTTGTTCTTTGCGTGTCTTCTTAAAAAAACATTTACAGTTATCTTCGTTGTCTATAATGTGCATTAATAATAATTCAAACATAAGTTTTTCTTGTGTTATTAAAGCAAATAAGACAAGCTTCATGGAGACTAGCCGGAAAATATTTCATAATGGAGACAGTAAGTTGCCAACGGGCAGTGTGTTGCACCTCTTCTAGGAAATCCTTGGTCTCTTTGCTGGAGCTAGAGCATCTATAGCCGGACTTGGCAAATCCGGCCTCTTAAATACCCGTGGACGCGTCCGGGCGTGTCCGCGGGCACTGACCGGGTACCCCTTATATTTGCCATTCTGCATTCGCATATTTCATATCCGGCGTCTTATATCCGTACTATCCATGCACACGTTAATCTATCCTACATGATCATACGATGGACAACAAAATTGAACTGTAAAGGAACACAAGATCATAGTCGTCCATAGACAAGTTCATAAACTTCTACAACGAAAACGATATAAACATTGAGGAGGAGGGGGCCGGAATCACCACTTCCTCGCTGGGCCTTTACCCTTCCAATCGCTGGCGCAGCTGTAGGCGTCCGCGGCTGGTGGAGGGTCTTGGTCGTCAGACGATGAGGTGCAGTTGTTGCCGCCGTCGGAGTCGGAGTCGAAGAGGACGATGATCCCCTTCATCTAACGGACCGTCCTGTCCTGCTCCGGCTTCAGCCTTACCACCTGAGCCTTCTCCGCCGCTGCCTCCTTCACCTCGCGTTCCGACTGCTCAATAGCTAGCCGGAGCGCCTTGGTGTTCTTCCACCGAAGGCGGCGAGCGTCCGTCTCCGCCGTCGTGAGAGAGCGGCGGTACACCCATGCGAGGAGACGCGCATCCTCATTGGCATCCGGCTCTGTCCGGCGGCGGTGACGCGTGGACTGCTCCGCCGCCTCCCTGTCCCGTGCACGCTACCTCCCGTGGCGCGCGGCGCGGGCCTCCGACTCCCGAGTGCGCTTGCGGGCCGGAGGTGCGGGCACAAAAACCCAGCGCTGGCCGCGTGCAGGAGCGGCTGGCAGGGGACTGTGCGGACTGTGCTGACCGGTCATTGCTGCACGTGGCCCAGGAGGGTCCAGCTCCGGCGTCCGCACTGCGTCGGCACGGGAGGTGCGGCGACGCTCCAGATCCTGAGTCGTCGCCGGTCTCCACCTTGGACCGCTCCAACACAATGTGGAGGGCCATCTCCTCCACGTAGTCAACCTCCGATCCAGAGTCGCTGCCGAAACTGCTCATGGTGGTGGATGGGATCGGAACCGGAGAGGGAGAAGAGTGGACGGACGGAGTGAGAGAGGAAGAGGGTGAGCTGGGGTTTGAGCTTGCCGCTCAGATTGGGGTTTTCTGTGGGGACCGTGGTTGGCCGGACCTGTCAGGTGGACGCGCCCGGACATGTCCAGGCCGCCCCATATCCTCCCTATATTTGAGCTGGATATGAGGGGTGCCGGTCAGTCCGGACGTTTGAGGCCCGTTTGAGAGGTCCGGTTGGGTCGAATTTTTGTGACCGGTCACTAACCGGAGGGCATGTCTGGGCGTTTGAGACGAGTATGAGAGACCCGGCTGTCGATGCTCTTAGAACTCAGCATTTAGTATGAGAAGTATTACTGGCCAGAATGCAGAATGCACAAACAGACTAGAGATACACTCACAACAGCAGGCAAGATGAGTAGAGAGTAGCACAGCCTGTTAGCCAACAAATGGAACTCATCATGACACTGCATTAGTAAAAACGAGAGTGTAATTCACTTTGTATAGGTATTTGAATTCACAGTTTGCATCAGTAAGCAGATCAAGCATTAGCACATTCATCTTGGTTGAACACAATGACTGGTGCATTACCAATTATAAGTTTCTTCTGCCCTGCTTTGGGGCCCTCTTTGGTTTAAAGATTAATTTCTTAAAGAGCAATGTCATTCTAACCGGCGCCTCGGACGAGGAAGCATGTAGAGTGGCTAATTTTCTTAACTGCAATCTGGGCTCCTTTCCCTTCAAATACCTCAGACTTCCTATTTCTCCTTCCAAATTGTGTGCCAGGTATTTTATTCCCTCTATTCTCAAGGTTGGGAACACGGTTATGCCTTGGGGGTGGGGGCACTACAATTCTACCGCTGGCAAAGTCTACCTTATTAATGCATGCCTCTTCTTCCTACCCATGTTTCTGATGGGTTTCATCGGCTCCTAGAAGGCACTCATGCTAGTTTTGATAAACACAGAAGTGGCTTTTACTAGAATATTGCGAATATCAAAATAAATATAGGATGGTGAAATGAAAAGTTATGTGTTGGCAAAAAAACCTTGGGGGTTGGGTATCGCTAAAACCTTTATTATGAATGTGTATCATCATTAAGTGGTGGTTGTGTATCTTCAATACCTAACCAGGGGTTCTGTGATTGGATATTCTCAAAGCTAAATATTTTCCAAATAGTTGCCCTATGTTTGCTTCGGCGAATGGTGTTCCCAGTTTTGGCGCCAGCTTGTTAATGTTCGAGATGATTTTAAATTGCTTGTGAAGTTCACAATTGGGGATGGTTGTTAGATGTGTATAGTTACTCTCTGTACATCCTCATTGTATAAGGGGCTTTTCTGCACTTTACCACATCTGTATATGTACTGGCCTTTGGCCCTCGGTAAATCTAGTTGCTGTTCATCCAACTGTTGGAAATATGCCCTAGAGGCAATAATAAAATGGTTATTATTATATTTCTTTGTTCATGATAATTGTCTATTGTTCATGCTATAATTGTGTTATCCGGAAATCGTAATACATGTGTGAATACATAGACCACAACACGTCCCTAGTGAGCCTCTAGTTGACTACCTCGTTGATCAAAAGATAGTCATGGTTTCCTGACTATGGACATTGGATGTCATTGATAACGGGATCACATCATTAGGAGAATGATGTGATGGACAAGACCCAATCCTAAGCATAGCTCAAAGGTCGTGTAGTTCGTTTGCTATAGCTTTTCTGAATGTCAAGTATCATTTTCCTTAGACCATGAGATTGTGCAACTCTCGGATACCGTAGGAGTGCTTTGGGTGTGCCAAACGTCACAACGTAACTGAGTGACTATAAAGGTACACTACAGGTATCTCCGAAAGTGTCTATTGGGTTGGCACGAATCGAGACTGGGATTTGTCACTCCGTATGACGGAGAGGTATCTCTGGGCCCAATCGGTAATGCATCATCATAATGAGCTCAATGTGACCAAGTGGTTGATCACGGGATCATGCATTACGGTACAAGTAAAGTGACTTGCCGGTAACGAGATTTAACGAGGTATTGGGATACTGACGATCGAGTCTCGGGCAAGTAACGTACCGATTGACAAAGGGAATTGTATATGGATTGATTGAATCCTTGACATCATGGTTCATCCGATGAGATCATCGAGGAGCATGTGGGAGCCAACATGGGTATCCAGATCCCGCTGTTGGTTATTGACCGCAGAGTCGTCTCGGTCATGTCTGCGTGTCTCCCGAACCCGTAGGGTGTACACACTTAAGGTTCGGTGACGCTAGGGTTGTTGAGATATTAGTATACGGTAACAAGAAAGTTGTTCGGAGTCCCGGATGAGATCCCGGACGTCACGAGGAGTTCCAAAATGGTCCGGAGGTGAAGATTTATATATAGGAAGTCAAGTTTCGGCCATCAGGAAAGTTTTGGGGGTAATCGGTATTGTACCGGGACCACCGGAAGGGTCCCGGGGGTCCACCGGGTGGGGCCACCTATCTCGGAGGGCTCCATGGGCTGAAGTAGGAGGGGAACCAGCCTCTAGTGGGCTGGTGCGCCCCCCTTGGGCCTCCCCCTGCGCCTAGGGTTGGAAACCCTAGGGGTGGGGGGCGCCCCACTTGCCTTGGGGGGCAAGCCACCCCCTTGGCCGCCGCCCCCCTTGGAGATGGCATGTCCTAGGGCCGGCGCCCCCTAGGGGTCCTACAAATAGTGGGGGGGAGGGAGGGCAGCTGCACCCTAGCCCCTGGCCTCTCCCTCTCCCTCCCGTGACACCTCTCCTTCTCGCAGTGCTCGACGAAGCCCTACCGAGATCGCCATAGTTTCCACCACCACGCCGTCGTGCTGCTGGATCTCCATCAACCTCTCCTTCCCCCTTGCTGGATCAAGTTGGAGAAGACGTCTTCCCAACCGTACGTGTGTTGAACGCGGAGGTGCCGTCCGTTCGGCGCTAGGTCATCGGTGATTTGGATCACGACGAGTATGACTCCATCAACCCCGTTCTCTTGAACGCTTCCGCGCGCAATCTACAAGGGTATGTAGATGCACTCCTTTCTCCCTCGTTGCTAGATGACTCCATAGATTGATCTTGGAGATGCGTAGAAAATTTTAAAATTCTGCTACGTTCCCCAACAGTGGCATCATGAGCTAGGTCTATGCGTAGTTTCTATGCACAAGTAGAACACAAAGCAGTTGTGGGCGTGGATATTGTCTATTTGCTTGCCGTTACTAGTCTTATCTTGATTCGGCAGCATCGTGGGATGAAGCGGACCGGACCGACCTTACACGTGCGCTTACGTGAGACTGGTTCCACCGATTGACATGCACTAGTTGCATAAGGTGGCTGGCGGGTGTCTGTCTCTCCCACTTTAGTCGGATCGGATTTGATGAAAAGGGTCCTTATGAAGGGTAAATAGAAATTGGCATATCACATTGTGGTTTTGGCGTAGGTAAGAAACATTCTTGCTAGAAACCTATAGCAGCCACATAAAAAACTTGCAACAACAATTAGAGGACGTCTAACTTGTTTTTGCAGCATGTGCCGTGTGATGTGATATGGCCAAAAGGATGTGATGAATGATATATGTGATGTATGAGATTGATCATGTTCTTGTAATAGGAATCACGACTTGCATGTCGATGAGTATGACAACCGGCAGGAGCCATAGGAGTTGTCTTCATTTATTTATGACCTGCGTGTCAACATAGACGTCATGTAATTACTTTACTTTATTGCTAAAGCGTTAGCCATAGTAGTACAAGTAATAGATGACGAGACAACTTCAAGAAGACACGATGATGGAGATCATGGTGTCATGTCGGTGACAACGATGATCATGAAGCCCCAAAGATGGAGATCAAAAGGAGCAAATGATATTGGCCATATCATGTCACTATTTGATTGCATGTGATGTTTATCATGTTTTACATCTTATTTGCTTAGAACGACGGTAGCTTAAATAAGATGATCCCTCGTAATAATTTCAAGAAAGTGTTCCCCCTAACTATGCACCGTTGCGAAGGTTCGTTGTTTCGAAGCACCACGTGATGATCGGGTGTGATAGATTCTAACGTTCGAATACAACGAGTGTAAGCCAGATTTACACACGCAATACACTTAGGTTGACTTGACGAGCCTAGCATGTACAGACATGGCCTCGGAACACGGAAGACCGAAAGGTCGAGCATGAGTCGTATAGAAGATACGATCAACATGAAGATGTTCACCGATGTTGACTAGTCCGTCTCACATGATGATCGGACACGGCCTAGTTAACTCGGATCATGTTTCACTTAGATGACTGGAGGGATGTCTATCTGAGTGGGAGTTCATTGAATAATTTGATTAGATGAACTTAATTATCATGAACTTAGTCTAAAATCTTTACAATATGTCTTGTAGATCAAATGGCCCACGTTGTCCTCAACTTCAATGCGTTCCTAGAGAAAACCAAGCTGAAAGATGATGGCAGCAACTATATGGACTGGGTCCGGAACCTGAGGATCATCCTCATAGCTGCCAAGAAAGATTATGTCCTAGAAGCACCGCTAGGTGACGCACCCATCCCAGAGAACTAAGACGTTATGAACGCTTGGCAGTCACATGCTGATGATTACTCCCTCGTTCAGTGTGGCATGCTTTACAGCTTAGAACCGGGGCTCCAAAAGCGTTTTGAGAGACACGGAGCATATGAGATGTTCGAAGAGCTGAAAATGGTTTTCCAAGCTCATGCCCGGGTCGAGAGATATGAAGTCTCCGACAAGTTCTTCAATTGTAAGATGGAGGAAAATAGTTCTGTCAGTGAGCACATACTCAAAATGTCTGGGTTGCATAACCGCTTGACTCAACTGGGATTTAATCTCCCGGATGACGCGGTCATTGATAGAATCCTTCAGTCGCTTCCACCGAGCTACAAGAGCTTTGTGATGAACTTCAATATGCAGGGGATGGAAAAGACCATTCCTGAGGTATATTCAATGCTGAAATCAGCAGAGGTGGAAATCAAAAAGGAACATCAAGTGTTGATGGTGAATAAAACCACTAAGTTCAAGAAAGGCAAGGTTAAGAAGAACTTCAAGAAGGACGGCAAGGGAGTTGCCGTGCCCGGTAAGCAAGCTGCCGGAAAGAAGCCAAAGAATGGACCCAAGCCCGAGACTGAGTGTTTTTATTGCAAGGGAAGTGGTCACTGGAAGCGGAACTGCCCCAAATACTTAGCGGACAAGAAGGCTGGCAACACTAAAGGTATATGTGATATACATGTAATTGATGTGTACCTTACCAATACTCGTAGTAGCTCCTGGGTATTTGATACCGGTGCGGTTGCTCACATTTGTAACTCAAAGCAGGAGCTACGGAATAAGCGGAGACCGACGAAGGACGAGGTGACGATGCGCGTCGGGAATGGTTCCAAGGTCGATGTGATCGCCGTCGGCACGCTACCTCTACATTTACCTACGGGATTAGTTTTAAACCTCAATAATTGTTATTTAGTGCCAGCTTTGAGCATGAACATTGTATCAGGATCTCGTTTAATTCGAGATGGCTACTCATTTAAATCCGAGAATAATGGTTGTTCTATTTATATGAGAGATATGTTTTATGGTCATGCTCCGTTGGTGAATGGTTTATTCTTAATGAATCTCGAGCGTAATGTTACACATATTCATAGCGTGAATGCCAAAAGATGTAAGGTTGATAATGATAGTCCCACATACTTGTGGCACTGCCGTCTTGGTCACATAGGTGTCAAACGCATGAAGAAGCTCCATGCAGATGGACTTTTGGAGTCTCTTGATTACGAATCATTTGACACGTGTGAACCATGCCTCATGGGTAAAATGACCAAGACTCTGTTCTCAGGAACAATGGAGCGAGCAACCAACTTATTGGAAACCATACATACTGATGTGTGCGGTCCAATGAGTGTTGAGGCTCGCGGTGGCTATCGTTATGTTCTCACCCTCAATGATGACTTGAGTAGATATGGATATCTCTACTTAATGAAACACAAGTCTGAAACCTTTGAAAAGTTCAAGGAATTTCAGAGCGAGGTTGAGAATCAACGTGACAGGAAAATCAAGTTCTTGCGATCAGATCGTGGGGGAGAATACTTGAGTCACGAATTTGGCACACACTTAAAAAATGTGGAATAGTTTCACAACTCACGCCGCCTGGAACACCTTAGCGTAATTGTGTGTCCGAACATTGTAATCGCACTCTATTGGATATGGTGCGATCTATGATGTCTCTTACCGATCTACCGCTGTCATTTTGGGGCTATGCTTTAGAGACTGCCGCATTCACTTTAAATAGGGCTCCGTCGAAATCCGTTGAGACAACACCGTATGAATTATGGTTTGGGAAGAAACCTAAGCTGTCATTTCTAAAAGTTTGGGGATGCGATGCTTATGTCAAGAAACTTCAACCTGAAAAGCTCGAACCCAAATCGGAAAAATGCGTCTTCATAGGATACCCTAAAGAAACTATCGGGTATACCTTCTACCTCAGATCCAAAGGCAAGATCTTTGTTGCCAAGAATGGGTCCTTTCTAGAGAAAGAGTTTCTCTCGAAAGAAATAAGTGGGAGGAAAGTAGAACTTGATGAAGTATTACCTCTTGAACCGGTAAGTGGCGCAGCTCAAGAAAATGTTCCTGAGGTGCCTGCATCAACTAGAGAGGAAGTTGATGATGATGATCATGAAACTTCGGATCAAGTTGCTACTGAACTTTGTAGGTCCACGAGGACACGTTCCGCACCAGAGTGGTACGGCAACCCTGTCTTGGAAATCATGTTGTTAGACAACGATGAACCTTTGAACTATAAAGAAGCGATGGCGGGCCCAGATTCCGACAAATGGCTGGAAGCCATGAAATCCGAGATAGGATCCATGTATGAAAACGAAGTATGGACTTTGACCGACTTGCCCAATGATCGGCGAGCCATAGAAAATAAATGGATCTTTAAGAAGAAGACAGACGCGGATGGTAACGTAACCATCTATAAAGCTTGTCTTGTCACTAAGGGTTATCGACAAGTTCAAGGGGTTGACTACGATGAGACTTTCTCACCCGTAGCGAAGCTGAAGTCTGTCCGAATCATATTAGCAATTGCCGCATTCTATGATTATGAGATATGGCAAATGGACGTCAAAACGGCATTCCTTAATGGTATCCTTAAGGAAGAATTGTATATGATGCAGCCGGAAGGTTTTGTCGATCCTAAGAATGCTGACAAGGTGTGCAAGCTCCAACGCTCGATTTATGGGCTGGTGCAAGCATCTCGGAGTTGGAACATTCGTTTTGATGAGATGATCAAAGCGTTTGGGTTTGCGCAGACTTATGGAGAAGCCTGCATTTATAAGAAAGTGAGTGGGAGCTCTGTAGCATTTCTCATATTGTATGTGGATGACATACTGCTGATGGAAAATGATATAGAATTCTTGGAAATCATAAAGGCCTACATGAACAAGTGTTTTTCAATGAAGGATCTTGGAGAAGCTGCTTATATATTAGGCATCAAGATCTATAGAGATAGATCGAGACGCCTCATTGGTCTTTCACAGAGTACGTACCTTGACAAGATATTGAAGAAGTTCAAAATGGATCAGTCAAAGAAGGGGTTCTTGCCTGTATTGCAAGGTACGAGATTGAGCACGGCTCAATGCCCGACCACGGCAGAAGATAGAGAAAAGATGAGTGTCGTCCCCTATGCCTCGGCCATAGGGTCTATCATGTATGCTATGCTATGTACCAGACCTAATGTAAACCTTGCCGTAAGTTTGGTAGGAAGGTAGCAAAGTAATCCCGGCATGGAACACTGGACAGCGGTCAAGAATATCCTGAAGTACCTGAAGAGGACTAAGGATATGTTTCTCATTTATGGAGGTGACGAAGAGCTCGTCGTAAAGGGTTACGTCGATGCTAGCTTCGACACAGATCTGGATGACTCTAAGTCACAAACCGGATACGTGTATATTTTGAATGGTGGGGCAGTAAGCTGGTGCAGTTGCAAGCAAAGCGTTGTGGCATGATCTACATGTGAAGCGGAGTACATGGCAGCCTCGGAGGCAGCACAAGAGGCAATCTGGGTGAAGGATTTCATTATCCACCTAGGAGTCATACCCAATGCGTCGGGCCCGATGACTCTCTTCTGTGACAACACTAGAGCTATTGCCCTTGCCAAGGAGCCCAGGTTTCACAGGAAGACCAGGCATATCAAGCGTCGCCACAACTCCATTCGTGAAACTGTTCAAAATGGAGACATAGATATTTGTAAAGTACATACGGACCTGAATGTGGTAGATCCGTTGACTAAACCTCTCCCTAGAGCAAAACACGATCAACACCACAACTGCATGGGTGTTTGATTCATCACAATGTAACTAGACTATTGACTCTAGTGCAAGTGGGAGACTATTGGAAATATTCCCTAGAGGCAATAATAAAATGGTTATTATTATATTTCTTTGTTCATGATAATTGTCTATTGTTCATGCTATAATTGTGTTATCCGGAAATTGTAATACATGTGTGAATACATAGACCACAACACGTCCCTAGTGAGCCTCTAGTTGACTACCTCGTTGATCAAAAGATAGTCATGGTTTCCTGACTATGGACATTGGATGTCATTGATAACGGGATCACATCATTAGGAGAATGATGTGATGGACAAGACCCAATCCTAAGCATAGCTCAAAGGTCGTGTAGTTCGTTTGCTATAGCTTTTCCGAATGTCAAGTATCATTTCCTTGGACCATGAGATTGTGTAACTCCCGGATACCGTAGGAGTGCTTTGGGTGTGCCAAACATCACAACGTAACTGGGTGACTATAAAGGTACACTACAGGTATCTCCGAAAGTGTTTGTTGGGTTGGCACGAATCAAGACTGGGATTTGTCACTCCGTATGACGGAGAGGTTTCTCTGGTCCCACTCGGTAATGAATCATCATAATGAGCTCAGTGTGACCAAGTGGTTGATCACGGGATCATGCATTACGGTACGAGTAAAGTGACTTGCCGGTAACGAGATTGAACGAGGTATTGGGATACCGACGATCGAGTCTCGGGCAAGTAACATACCGATTGACAAAGGGAATTGTATACGGATTGATTGAATCCTCGACATCGTGGTTCATCCGATGAGATCATCGAGGAGCATGTGGGAGCCAACATGGGTATCCACATCCCTCTGTTGGTTATTGACCGGAGAGTCGTCTCGGTCATGTCTGAGTGTCTCCCGAACCCGCAGGGTCTACACACTTAAGGTTCGGTGACGCTAGGGTTGTTGAGATATTAGTATACGGTAACCCAAAAGTTGTTCGGAGTCCCGGATGAGATCCTGGACATCACGAGGAGTTCCGGAGGTGAAGATTTATATATAGGAAGTCAAGTTTTGGCCATCGCGAAAGTTTCAGGGGTAATCGATATTGTACCGGGACCACCGGAAGGGTCCCGGGGGTCCACTGGGTGGGGCCACCTATCCCAGAGGGCCCCATGGGCTGAAGTGGGAGGGGAACCAGCCCCTAGTGGGCTGGTGCGCCCCCCTTGGGCCTCCTCCTGCGCCTAGGGTTGGAAACCCTAGGGGTGGGGGGCGCCCCACTTGCCTTGGGGGGCAAGCCACCCCCTTGGCCGCCGGCCCCCCTTGGAGATGGCATCTCCTAGGGCCGGCGCCCCCCCTAGGGGTCCTACAAATAGTGGGGGGAGGGAGGGCAGCCGCACCCTAGCCCCTGGCCTCTCCCTCTCCCTCCCATGACACCTCTCCTTCTCGCAGTGCTCGGCGAAGCCCTGCCGAGATCGTCGTAGTTTCCACCACCACGCCGTCGTGCTGCTGGATCTCCATCAACCTCTCCTTCCCCTTGCTGGATCAAGTTGGAGGAGACGTCTTCCCAACCGTACGTGTGTTGAACGCGGAGGTGCCGTCTGTTCGGCGCTAGGTCATCGATGATTTGGATCACGACGAGTACGACTCCATCAACCCCGTTCTCTTGAACGCTTCCGCGCGTGAACTACAAGGGTATGTAGATGCACTCCTTTCTCCCTCGTTGCTATATGACTCCATAGATTGATCTTGGTGATGCGTAGAAAATTTTAAAATTCTGTTATGTTCCCTAACACCAACATGGTATCAGATGTTAGGTTCCCCTCTCTCCTGCATGCTGCAACTCCGTGCTAGCTACTCCCTCGATCCACCCACTACCAGGTCCGGCTCTCCTTGCCGCGGATCCGGCCGCCTCGTCTCTTCTCACCGCGGATCTGGCCGCCCCGGCCCTCCTCACTGCAGCCTTGGCCGCCCCGGCCTGCATCGCTACCTGGCTCAGCCCAGTTGCCGCCGCCGTCGGTCTTCTATGACTCGGATTCGCACGGGGCCGGCCCCTCGCTCCGCTGCTCGCCCCCACCGCCCGGTCGCCGCCCCGCCTGTCCTGCTTCGCTGCTGCTCCGTTCGACTGCTGAGGCTGCTGCTTTGCTCGGCCCTGTGCGTGAGCTGCTTCACTTGGCTCCACTGACCCGCTCTCGTTCGACCACCCTTGCCTGCTGCGAGCCGACGCGGGTTCTTGCCCGCTTGCCTGCTGCGAGCCGCTCGCTTCGGTTGTACGCGCGCGGGCGTGAGCGAGCGATCGATCCCAATCGATCTAGATCGGGTCCTCTGCCTTCGTTGGCTCAAAAAAAGATATCTCAATATGTCATCTTCAGGCTATGTGGCTATTCCTCGCTGCTCGGTGATCTTTGATAGCACCAACTATGATGAGTTTGCGGGTTTCATGCGTATCCATATGTGCGGCCTTCTGTTATGAGGCGTTCTCTTTGGCGAGGTAACGTGTCCGCCCTGCCCTGCTGCTCCGTTGGCTCCTATTCCGCCGATGCCGCCGGTGCTTGCTGCCGATGCTTCTCAGACTGATTGGGATGCAGCCAAG
Source organism: Triticum aestivum (assembly GCF_018294505.1). Lineage (NCBI taxonomy): Eukaryota > Viridiplantae > Streptophyta > Magnoliopsida > Poales > Poaceae > Triticum > Triticum aestivum. The sequence goes on from NC_057794.1 coordinate 566,557,759, forward strand.
GCTCTTGATGATGCTGCAGTTGATACTTATGATCAGTAGGTATCCGCATATTCTGATGCTCTTTCTGTCTACCAGGATGATCTGTCTTCTTACACTTAGTGGTGCAATGATGATGCTCGAGCTGCTGTTGTTCTCACTGCGAGTGTCCTCCCTCAGTTTGCTTCGGAGTTCATGGGCCTCGGCACTATTGCAGCGATGTGGTCCTATCTTTGTCAGTGCTATCAGCCCTCTGGTGATGCTCTATACCTTTCTGTGGTGCATCAGGGGCATGCTCTTCAGTAGGGTGACTCGTCTGTTGATGAGTTCTATTCACAGTGCTCTGCCATCTAACGTCAGCTTGAATCACTACGGACAGTTGTTTGTGGCACTTGTCGTTGCTCTCAGACTACGCGGTCTGACTTGGAGTTTTAGAGGGTTCACGGGTTCTTATCTCGTCTCCGCTCCGAGTTTGAGCTCCGACGTGCTCACTTGCTTGCCCGTGGTCGTGTTCCTATCTCGGAAGTGTTTGCTGAGCTTCATGCTGAGGAGACCCGCCTTCGTTCTGCTGGGTTTCTTGCAGTCTCTTCTGTGTTGGCTGCTCGTGCTCCTATGTCGTCTGCTCGTCCCACTGCTCCACCGCTCCTTCCCACACCTTCAGGGGGGTGGGTCGCCCTCCTTATGTTGAGAAGGGCCAGTCGCATTGTGACACTTTCTGTGACTACTGCTCCAGGCCAGGTCACCCAGAGTCTGATTGTCGCCAGAAGTAGCGAAACCAGAGGCGCTCCTCTTCCAGTGGGACTCCTGTGTCATCATCGACTCCGTAACTCACTGACCAGGACATTGTGCGCCTCAAGCGCCTTCTGGCTTCCTCCGGTTCTTCCTCGACGGGCTCTGCTTCTGCTGTGACTGGTGTCTCCACTTCATCACCACCGACATCTACATCGTCAGGTACATCCTCGTGGGTTCTGGACTCTGGAGCCTCATTTCATATGTCCTCTGATTCTTCCTTGTTGTCTTCTCTTCGCCCTCTTGATTCTCCTATTAATGTTCTCACTACTGATGGCACATCCCTTCTTGTTGCTAGTCGTGGTCTTCTTTCTACTCCATCCTTCTCTGTTCCTAGTGTTTCTCATGTTCCTCACCTTACCATGAATCTTTTTTCCGCTGCCCAACTTGCTGATTCTGGTTGTCGTGTCATTCTTGATACTGACTCTTGCTCCATTCAGGATCGTTGCACCAAGGCTTTGGTTGGTGCTGGCCCCCAGCGCCGTGAGTTAGAGGGCCTTTGGGAGGTTGACTGGATTTGTGTTCCTTCTGCTGCCACCACTTTTGTCAGCTCTCATGCTCTTGTTGCCTCTTCGTCCGCGTCCTTCCAGCAGTGGCACCATCGCCTTGGTCACATATGTGGCTCTCGCTTGTCATCTTTAGTGCGTCAGGGCCTCTTAGGGTCTGTATCTGGAGATGTTTCTTTACATTGTAATGGTTGTAGACTTGGCAAACAGACGTAGTTACCTTATCCTACCAGTGAGTCGGTCTCTCAGCATCCTTTTGACTTAGTTCATTGTGATGTCTGGGGTCCTGCTCCCTTTGATTCGAAAGGTGGTCTTCGTTACTATGTTTTGTTTATTGATGATTTCTATCGCTACACTTGGCTCTACTTCATGAAATCTTGTAGCAAAGTTCTCTCTATATACAAACGATTTGCTGCCATGGTTCACACCCAGTTTTCCACGCCCATTCGCACTTTTCGTGCTGACTCCGCTAGAGAGTATATCTCTCAGCTGTTGCGTGGTTTTCTCGCGAAACAGGGCACTCTTGCCCATTTCTCATGTCCTGGTGCTCATGCTCAGAATGGCGTTGCTGAACGCAAGCATCGTCATCTGCTTGAGACGGCTCATGCGCTGATGATTGCCGCTTCCCTTCCACCACACTTTTGGGCTGAGGCTATTTCTACATTCACCTATCTCATTAACATTTAAGCATCGACTGCTCTGCAGGGTGGTATTCCCATGGAGTGGCTCACTAGTCGTTCTCCTGACTACTCAGCTCTTCGTATGTTTGGATGTGTGTGCTATGTCCTTCTAGCCCTGCGAGAACGCACCAAACTGAATGCTCAGTCAGTTGAGTGTGTTTTCCTTGGCTACAGTGATGAGCACAAGGGCTATCGCTGCTGGGATTCTGTTGTTCGTCGCTTACGCATCTCGCGTGATGTGACCTTTGATGAGTCTCGTTCTTACTACCCACGTCCTTCTTCCTCGAGCTTCTCTGTGGATGATATTTCCTTTCTTCTTCTTCCCGATACATCCTGCTATGTGCCTCATGTTTCACCTCTTCCACCAGCCCCTCTCATTCCCTCTTCCTCACCACCGACCCCCTCTTCTCCATCCTCTTCCTTCACCTCTCCACCATCATCTCCATTCCGCCCCCCTCTCTCATCGTTTCCTCTCCACTACACTCGTCGCCCTCGTACTGAGGATGCTTCCCCTGATTCTCCTGACGCGCCTTCCACCTCTGGTGCACCTCCGTTCACGCCTCCCCCGGTTCATAAACTCCATGCTCGGCCTCGCCCCCGCTTGATCGCTATTCCCCTGACCGGTACGGTCTCTCAGTTATTGCTGAGCCCACTTCCTATCGGACTGCCATGACTCAGCCTGAATGGCATCTTGCGATTGTTGAAGAGCTTGCTGCTCTTGAGCGCTCTGGCACATGGGATCTGGTTTCCCTCCCTTCCGGTGTTCGTCCCATCACCTGCAAGTGGGTCTACAAGATTAAGACTCGCTCTGATGGTTCTCTTGAGCACTACAAAGCTCGTCTTGTGGCCTGTGGTTTTCAGCAGGAGCAGGGACGTGATTACGATGAGACTTTCGCTCATGTGGCTCACATGACCACTGTCCGCACTCTTCTTGCTGTGGCTTCTATTCGTCATTGGTCTATCTCTCAACTTGATGTCCAGAATGCCTTTCTCAATGGCGAGTTGCGTGAGGAGGTTTATATGCAGCCACCACCGGGGTACTATGCTCCTGATGGTACAGTCTGTAGGCTTCGCCGCTCCCTCTATGGTCTTAAACGGGCACCTCGCGCCTACTTTGAGCGCTTCGCCTCTGCGGTGACTGACGCTGGTTTCTTGCCCAGTGATCATGATCCTGCCTTGTTTGTTCACACGTCTCCTCGTGGTCAGACTCTTCTCCTTCTCTATGTTGATTACATGATCATCACTGGTGACGATACTGACTATATTGCCTTTGTTAAGGCTCACCTTCGCGACCAGTTCCTCATGACTGATCTTGGTCCACTTTGCTATTTTCTTGGGATTGAGATCTCCTCGACCTCCGATGGCTTCTACATCTCCCAAGAAAAATATATTCAGGATCTTCTTGCTCATGTTGCCCTTGGTAATGAGCGCACAGTTGTGACTCCTATGGAGCTCAACGTTCAGCTCCGTGCCTCTGATGGTGACCCTCTTCCTAATCCCACTCGCTAACGTCACCTTGTTGACAGTCTTGTCTATCTTGCTATTACACGTCCTGACATCTCCTATCCTGTCCACATCCCGAGTCAGTTTGTTTCAGCTCCCACCTCTGTTCACTATAGTCATCTCCTCCGTGTTCTACGATATCTTCGTGGCACGATCTCTCAGTGCCTTTTCTTTCCTCGCTCCAGCTCTCTTGCGCTCCAGGCCTACTCTGATGCTACCTGGGCTAGTGATCCCTCTGATCGACGCTCGTTGTCTGCTTATTGTGTCTTTCTTGGTGGCTCTCTTATTGCCTGGAAGACAAAGAAGCAGACCGTCGTTTCTCGTTCGAGTACAGAGGCTGAGTTGCGAGCCATGGCTATGTTGACGGCTGGGGTCATCTGGTTACGGTGGTTACTTGAGGATTTTGGTGTGTCTGCCACTACCTCGACTTCCTTACTGTCCGACAGTACCGGTGCTATCAGTATTGCGCGTGACCCGGTGAAGCATGAGCTCACCAAGCACATCGGTGTGGATGCCCATTTTGTGCGTGCTGCTGTGCAGGATCAGACACTCGCTCTTCACTATGCTCCCTCTGAGTTACAGTTGGCGGACTTCTTCACGAAGACACAAACTCGAGCGCAACATGGCTTTTTCCTCTCCAAACTTAGTGTTGTTCATCCACCATGAGTTTGAGGGGGGGGTGTTAGATGTATATAGTTACTCTCTGTACATCCTCATTGTATAAGGGGCTTTTCTGCACTTTACCACATATGTATATGTACTGGCCTTTGGCCCTCGGTAAATCTAGTTGATGTTCATCCAACAATGGTGTCTCTATTCGTTTTTTGGTTGGACAGGTGGACCGGGACGAACCTCTCTCTTCATCTTTCCCTGCCCTTTTCTCTTACCGTTCTTCGCTTGAGATCTCCATAGTGGAGCTCTATATTAGGAATTCGAACCTAGGTTTCTGCAGGATGTTGTCTCTGCCAGAAGAGTTGGAAGATTGGCACCACCTTGCTGCTATCTTCCTTGAGCTCTCAGAGATTGTGGATTCGGTGACATGGCCCTATTCTCATTCTGGGTGTTTTCGGTCAAGTCTCTTTATAATAAGTTGATGGAGGTGTTGTCGTCAATAGGTTTAATGGAGTTTGGAAGGCTCACATTCCCCTAAAGGTTAACATTTTCATGTGGCAAGCCATGCGTGGCAGATTGTAGGCATCTGATCGAATCCAGAAGCGTAATGGTCCTGGCTCTGAATTTTTTGCCTTGTGCAGATCAATTGAAAACTCTAGTCATATCATTTTTCATTGTCCTCTAGCTTAATTTTCTTGGTGCTGCTTCAGAGAATGGTTGCGCGTGTCTTGGGCACCGTCTACTTTCGAAGATCTTAGGCCCTTGGCTTGCTCCCTGGTGGGGCAACTCAAACCGCTATTTTGGTTTGGCTTTTCAGCTATGTGCTAGATCCCGTGGACTACCAGGAACAAATTTATAATTAAGCATTACTTCCCTAACAAGGCTCTTGACTGTATTTTTAAACTGTCCATTCTTTTGTTGGAGTGGAAATCATTGACTAAGAAGGGCGACAATGATGCAGTGGAGCTTCTGATCTCTCGCATAAGGGCTATGGCGAATTATGTTTACTTTGCCTGGTTGTCTGTTTTTTTGAGATAGTTAGCTGATGTGTTGGTTGTGGAACCTTTGAGTGAAGCTTCGTGAGTTCATTAATATAAAGTTGGGCCGACTCCTTTTATCTTAAAAAAAAGCATTAGCACAGTTGTCAATTTTAAATGAAACAAGCTGAATATTTTACCTTCTCGGAAGATAATTGGAAGCCCTTAGCAAACTGCCAAAAAAGAAACCCTTAGCAAACTGTATTAACACCAGCAGCCTTTGCTTTCCAATCTCAATCTTCGCCTCAACACCGGTGCTCCAACACTTAAGAGTTACTCCCTCTGTTCCTAAATATAAGTCTTTCTTAGAGATTTCAATATGTACTACATACGGCGCAAAATGAATGAATCTACACTCTAAAATATGTCTATATACATCCGTATATAGTCCATATTGAAATATCTAAAAAGACTTATATTTAGAAACAGAGGGAGTATTTTTTAAGGGAAACGAAAGTGTGTGTGTTGGGTAGCCCAAGGATAAGAATACCTATCCATGAAATTTGTACATATATGTAGGGAACATCCACATGTATTCCCTCCGTTTCAAAATTCTTGTCTTAGATATACATCCGTATTTAGACAAATCTAAGACAAAAATTTTGAGACGGGAGGAGTACGTGTGAAAGAACATGAGGCGTGCCTTACAATAACAACAACTTGCTTAATTAGAATGGTCTTTACATGGATATTAACTTATTTGTGACACATTTATCTGCGCTATTTTACCAGTATGATCCTTAATTTGTTTTGGAAAACAAACACAACATCAGCAGCCTTGCAACTCCCTGCAAAAGAGGAACACTTAGAAAACTGTATTACAAAATGCACTTAATTAGAATGGTCTTTACATGGATATTAACTTATTTGTGACACATTTATCTGCGCTATTTTACCAGTATGATCCTTAATTTGTTTTGGAAAACAAACACAACATCAACAGCCTTGCAACTCCCTGCAAAAATGGAACACTTAGAAAATTGTATTACAAAAATGCACTTAATTAGAATGGTCTTTACATGGATATTAACTTATTTGTGACACATTTACCTGCGCTATTTTACCAGTATGATCCTTAATTTGTTTTGGAAAACAAACACAACATCAGAAAAGACTTATATTTAGAAACAGAGGGAGTATTTTTTAAGGGAAACGAAAGTGTGTGTGTTGGGTAGCCCAAGGATAAGAATACCTATCCATGAAATTTGTACATATATGTAGGGAACATCCACATGTATTCCCTCCGTTTCAAAATTCTTGTCTTATAGATACATCCGTATTTAGACAAATCTAAGACAAAAATTTTAAGATGGGAGGAGTACGTGTGAAAGAACATGAGGCGTGCCTTACAATAACAACAACTTGCTTAATTAGAATGGTCTTTACATGGATATTAACTTATTTGTGACACATTTATCTGTGCTATTTTACCAGTATGATCCTTAATTTGTTTTGGAAAACAAACACAACATCAGCAGCCTTGCAACTCCCTGCAAAAAAGAAACACTTAGAAAACTGTATTACAAAATGCACTTAATTAGAATGGTCTTTACATGGATATTAACTTATTTGTGACACATTTATCTGCGCTATTTTACCAATATGATCCTTAATTTGTTTTGGAAAACAAACACAACATCAGCAGCCTTGCAACTCCCTGCAAAAAAAGGAACACTTAGAAAACTGTATTACAAAATGCACTTAATTAGAATGGTCTTTACATGGATATTAACTTGTT
>NC_057794.1:566565034-566576177 GCF_018294505.1 Triticum aestivum
GTGACACATTTATCTGCGCTATTTTACCAGTATGATCCTTAATTTGTTTTGGAAAACAAACACAACATCAGCAGCCTTGCAACTCCCTGCAAAAAAGGAACACTTAGAAAACTGTATTACAAAATGCACTTAATTAGAATGGTCTTTACATGGATATTAACTTATTTGTGACACATTTATCTGCGCTATTTTACCAGTATGATCCTTAATTTGTTTTGGAAAACAAACACAACATCAGCAGCCTTGCAACTCCCTGCAAAAAAGGAACATTTAGAAAACTGTATTACAAAATGTGCCGACTCCGCTGGGGTTCGAACCCAGAATCTCTGGTTTCGTAGACCAGCGCCTTATCCATTGGGCCACAGAGTCATTGTGTTGTTACTAACGGCACGCTGATAACAGCACAGTAATTATTTACTAGTTCTGTCAACTACAAGCCGGGAGCAAGAAAGAAAAGGTGAGAGTGCTCCAACACGTGCAGTTATTCAAGGAAATGGCTCGTAAATTCGCCTTGGTTTCATCGGAATTTGTTTATTTAATTCGTTCATTAATTTGTTCTAATAGGGGTTTTTTCATGGTAATACGTGTCTCATTCATATTATAAAGAACAAAGTACCAGCCACGTAATGACCGGCATGCAAAACTGAAAAGATAGCAGAACATCCTTGAGCTTGACACCAACGCTCGTCACCTGCCTCCGACACCACCACAGCAACCACCGAAAAAAAATGATGAATCAGACCGTTGATATGCAGCTTTGCGGACCTCCAAGGTGGCTCACCAAAAGTGAAGCCCTTACCGTTGAACGAATCAGACTGGGGCAACACCCCGGACACGCCATCGAACTCCAGATCTGGCACCCCACCACGACTAAAACGCCAAAGGAGGAAACCATACCTGCCATCCACGAACCACAAGCCCGGCACATGCTCCGTCTTCCAGATGTCGATGATGCAGACCACAATCTGCATCCGCTCCTACACTACCTCCCAAGCTCCGCGCCGACGCTGGAGCAAACGCCGTCACAACGGTGGAGCTCGAGGACACTGGTCCACCACGGGGATGCCGCCGCCACGCCATCCTAGTTTGAACAGACTAGTTTCCAAATCCATTCCCAACCATAGCACCGAAATCCTCATTAGGGAAGGATCCAAAGAATCTTTATTCAGCGCTGTCATCGTCACCGCCGAAGCAAAGACGATGAACAATCTAAAAACCTAGACTATGAGGGACTAAAACCGATCCACACGCGTGGATCCGGTGACCCCCCTCACCATCAACGACCGAGGTCGCCGACGGAGGGGAGCCGCCGGAGAGCGGCGGTGGAAGATCGGCCTCCTCTGACGGCGGCTAGGGTTCCAGCCGCCAGGGACAAGAGGAAAAAATAATTTGTTCTAATAGCTACGCAGAGGTCTTTCCTTGCAGACTCCAATGCTTAATACGAAAAGCGGTTCTGATATGAAAAGTCCCAACTGACTATCTCCTTATTTTCTGATTGTTCTTCCGATAGGAATATTCCCTTGATCGGCTAACCTGGCCCAAGCATAACAATATTGCATTTCCCCTTGATGGTATGATTTGAATTTGAATTTAGAATTAACATGTTTATAGAACGTCACTTTTCCAATATAATTTATCTTTTGAAGATTCTTTGAGAACTGGTTGAAGAGTTTGCGTTGACCTCTACTATAACTTGGTTTCCACTGGTTGAAGAGTTTTTTTCTTTGTAGGGAGCCCTCCGTGTCCCTCTCCCGAGGGCAACTTGTGCAAGGACCCATACCCTAGCCACCACCTCTCTGTCCCCTCGCCGTTGCCACTTGCTAGAGGACTGGTGTTTCCCGCTGAAAGTAACGGTTTGCGCCTGCAGGGTACTAGTGAAACGAACTGAACCTGAATACAGTGGGTTTGTTCTTTATGAACTTCATCGGATGTGAGGTTCTTGGTAATTATAATAAGAAAAAAATGTAATGTTGGGTATCGTTGTCTTTGTTGTGTCGTGCGCACTCTGGAAAAAAGACAATAATGTTGTTAGGGATATCAAATAAGAATTCTTTTTTCATGGCATCTTGAAGCATTTTTACTGTTAAGCAGTGGATTAGGAAGCTACACCATCTCTCATAATCAGCACAAATGGAGAGCTGTAATGGTTCCTGGAGGAAACACCGAGACCATCATGGGTGACTATGTTGTACAACTTAGAAATAAGGTTTACTGATGCTGTCCAGCTTTAATGTGACAGAGAAGTTGTGTTGACTATTGCTGCAATTTAGTGGTCATCTGTCGTTTCAGTTAAAAGCCATTACATTTAAAACTTATGAACAAAGGAACCACATATACTCTTAGGACCTCTTTGATTGAAAGGATATTTTGGTGGATTAGATTTCGTAGGAAATTTTCTAAGAAATCATTTGTACATTACATAGGAAATCTGCACCCACTCGAACGTATTTGAAAAAAAATGGTATTCTAATCATGTGTTTTTGCCCTAAAGTTCAAGGGGCTGCAAAATGGTGCGACTTTTCGCAGGCTAGCACCTTATCCATTGGGCCACTGAATCATTGTTGATAACTGCACAAATCTAAATCAGTAGTTCTGGCGATGATAAGCAGGGGACGAAAAGAAAAAGGTACTCCAACACATAAGGTTATTAACGGAAATAATTGCCCATGAAGTTGTACATATATGTAGGAAACAACTACATGTAATGTAAGTGTGGAAGCAAAAAGAATTAAGAGTGCAAGTGAATTCTCCACATTGCCCATCTCCTTTGCTTACCTTCTTTTCGTCCACAAAGCAAGGCATGCAAAGCACAAGATATGTTGAACGAACAAAGAAGACATTCCTGACGCAGTAACATCCTGGTAAGAACATGCATGACGTGTGCTTAGCCAAGCTGCTTGCCTGGTTACTGGTTAGACAGTTAATCTCATTTGGAACGCCAATTTTCTCTATAATTGTGTCTCCGCGCCAATTACCAACATACACAAACATCCACAACATTAACAGGGTTGTAAACTTGAACCCTGATAAAGTAACAAGTTTCTTGTCTGTGTCTTAGAAATGAGAGAAATACACATGCAGCTCCGCATGGACGAGAATAAAATATAAAAGTTGCACACAAGAGACGGTGCTACTACTCACCGCATCACGTACATGGCTCAGCCTGGAAGTTTTGAGTAGCATGCAACATAATAAAGGTACTCAGTACGGCAATCATCCTGGATATTTCTAAGTTTCCCAGTGTTGATGTTGTATGACAAAAGCTTCATTTTTTCCTTGTCAAAAACGATGATGACCCCTCTTTCCAAATCAATAGCGACAATCAGATAACCAAGCCAAGCCGGCCATTCATCGTGAACGAAGTTATCCCTTCCAAGTGCATCTCTCATACTAACATGACGCTTCAAAGACCACTCATAAGAATGGTGAGCATCAAGACTGAAAACTACTGCTGTATCACCGCTCTCCCCTGGAAATGCACACTGCAATAACCCTGATGATTGACCAAGGCAACCATACGTGAGATTCCAATGGACATCCGGCAACTCGATGGTAAAATGACGGGGTGGTATGCCAGAACCCATTGCCTCCAACACTAGAATATCCTCCTCTGCTGTGTACACATATAGTACTCCTCCTATAAAGTGGTGTGGTTCAAAAATCTGTATATGCGAACTCCATGCAGCATCCACAATCCATGAGGATAGGTCAGACGAGAACACCTCAAGTTTGTTGATACCAATTGGCAACAATTCGTCGTCAAACTTCTCCTGAAAGTTGAAGACATAGAACTGTGCTGACCATGATGGATCGAAGGCCAAAAAAAGCTTTATATGTGGAATACGCTGGGTCAGGGTCAATGTGAATATCAGGAAGCGTCCTCCACTCTTGTGTTGCATGGTTGCACATGATGAAGCGGCAAATATTTAGATAAGTATAGTTGCTCTTGTACTTACAAAGAACTAGGCCATTGCAACAATCCACAAATTTTAAATGTTCATGGTGCGGCAAGAAGGTAAGACCTCCATCAATTTCCTCATCATTTCGTGACAGGCTAACAAGCTGGGCAACAGGCCCACCTTTGCATCCATGAAAAAGACTAGTGGGAATTTTTGGCAGTTTCTGACGGTAGTGTGGATCCGAGGAGAAGGCAAGCCAGGCCTTGCAAACACATTTGAAGCGGCAAAAAGACTTGAAAGGCACCCGAGAAAGGATTTTCACCACTAGGTCATCGGTTAGACTAGCATCAGAAAGCACCTTCTTAGAGTCCATCTTTTATGGCAGATTCCTTTAACTCAAAATTGGCAATGTCAAATAAAAATAAACCATTATTTGAATATGGTAACATATAAGTTATAACTGAATTCGATTAATTAAAAATCTCTTTGGAATAACGAAGCTGCTAGGAAAACCAAGCTGCCGTTTAACTAATTAAAGAAAGAAACGGATCAAATAATGGTTTCTCTTTGGAATCATGAGATCTAAGCCATCAGCGGTGGAGCCAGCATTGAGTCATTGGGTTCAACTGAACACAACATTTTTTCGGTGGCGTTACATGCATACAAGTATTTCTTTGGTATGAATCCAACAGAAAGTCATGGCTGAACCCATCAAATCAGGATCCGGCGAACAGAAAAAAAAAAGGATCCCACGTACTAGCCAATCAAAAGCCCACAACAAAGTTAGTGCCTAGATTTGTCTGTGTGTCAATTCTCTACGAGTACTCGGCAGCTGCCTCTCGTTTCGCTGAACCGCTTCATAAAAGAAATCAACAATCTCGTCTCTCATGTTCGGTGTTCCGCCATCTGTTGAGCGACAAGCCAACCACTTATCCAAATTCAAGGTAATGAATCACAATCCCCGCATTTCCTCTCGTTTATGCAGGTCCTATCTAGTCTAGTACGACACTATAGTATTGATTTTTGTCCGAATTTTCTTAGAGTCCATCTTTTATGTTAGATTCCTTAAAAACAAAATTGGCAATGCCAAATCAAATAAAAATAAACCATTATTTGAATATGGTAACAGATAAGTTATAATAAATTGAAATTTTCTTTGAAACAATGCTGTTGCTAGCAAAGCCAAGCTGCAGTTTAACTGAAGAAAGAAACAGGTCAAAACCATGAGATCTAAGCAATCTACCTCCACGTGTATCTAGTTTAATTGTGCGTGTTGGAAAACAAGTATGATTGCCTATGTAGAATTCAAGTAATATGTAATACATTACATATTAACCCAGGTCGCTGTATCTGAGAGCCACCAACTTAGTAGTTCTATTTTTATAGAACAACTAAAAATAGGATGCAAATTCTATGTGCACCAAATCATCTAGTAATGATTGTTCAAATTACCTATCAGTTACCATTAACATCCTATCAATATTCAATACCAAGTTCCCACTGCGTGAACTGATGTTATGAGTTATGATCCATACACGTTGGGTGAGCTAGTCAGAAACATCAGACGAAGTGCTCATAACAATGAACCTTTTCCTGGAAAACGATATTGTTTTTTTGCTCTCTCGCAGATCTCTCTAGATGCATACGCTAACTCCAAAGTCATGAGCAACTGAAATCTATTGGTTAGCGGCCATGATGCATCGGAAAGGGAGCAGCTAATAGAGTTGCTTGATCTGAATCGGATCAAAACCCATCTAGGGTTTGGATGGGTACAAGATCCAGGAATGGTGAGGGACCACAGACCAGATCCGTTTGGGGAAAGCGGAGTGGGGGCGCATACCTGGGGAGGGTCGAACTGGCGGCGAGGACGGCGGACCGGAAGAGCAGCGCCGCCGGAAGCGCTCCGGCGAGGAAGGGAGCACCGACCCTACTTTTTTTTGAGGGAAAAAGCCTTTTATTTAATCGAACTCCACAGAGAGTGGGATACAAGTTTGGTCATGTGGCTGGCCAAGCCACACATGACGCCCCTGAGCTAGTGATAACGAAAACCTAGCCAACTTATGAGCTTCAAAATTAACCTGACGACTTTCAAAAGAAAACTACAAAGAAACTATGATGATCTAGTCCTGATCTCACTAATGACCGACCCATAGGAGCCTTTATATCCTTTGGTAATATCCCCTATTACCTGTTTGCAATCCGACGCCACCACAAAGCGTTGGATATTGAGGTCTTCCGCTAGGGCAATGGCCTCCCAGCATGCAATTGCCTCGAGTGTGGCTGGTTCCCATTCACCTAGCATCACCAGAGCTGAACTTCCCATAAAATTACCATTGCTATCCCTGCATATGGCTACAGCTAACCCGCCTCTATATGTCCTCATTGCTGCATCCACATGAATCTTGGCAAAAGTCGTTGGGGGCGCCTTTGGTCTCTGAACAACTGAACTTGTGCTTGCTCTTGTGTGACGAACAGATTTGGGGGCTCGGACTGCATCCAAGTCAGCAATGAAACACTTAATGAACGCATGTATTGCATGTGGCGTCTGAAATATAGCCTCATGTGGTGTCTGAAATATAGCACCGACCCTACTGCAAGTCGGAGCATGAGACCGAGGGTGCATCTGGGTGGGGCTGCCTGGGCTATGGGCCGGCCTCACGCACTCACTAAAAAGTGGTACATAACACTGTAGGGCATATTTGCCGCACGCTAAATAATGAAATAAATTAAAACAAACCAAACCAAACCAAGCAAGCTTGATACAAATCTAAGTTTTGCTCCATGCTAGATTGTGGACTAGCATGACCTCTATTGAGGTAGGCAGCGGGTACCCCTAGTGTATTCGTCGGCACCAAACACATTGGGCAATGACCATCAGAGGCCTAACTGCTAATTTCAATAATCCAGAAATCCAAGATACATCAAGTCGAATATTGATGCCCTATATTGTATGCTAATGATGGAACGGGATCAACTTGTGCAATTATTAAGGGACGTCAGGAGAATATTCATGCCAGCTTCGTGATCATTCCTACCGCGTGTCTAGAGTGTGACGATGGCGAAACCGCAAGTTATATAAGGGATGGATTGGTCCTTTAAAATGTGATGACATGTTGCGGTCCAAGATGATTTAGATGCCACCGAAGTGGCGGAGACATGTGTGGGCTAAGCAATTATTTGGTATGTAGCCACAACAGTTTTTTAGATTAGCAAGCCGGAGACATGTGTGGGCTAAGCAATTATTTGGTATGTAGCCACAACGGTTTTTTAGATTAGCAAGCCGGATCGATTGGGAAGGTAGAAATCATGCACTGTTCGAAGGAAGACAATGTAGATTGTGTGGAGTTAGCCGGATCGATTGGGAAGGTAGAGTCATTATCCAAGGAAAGTGAATGAAATGGCACATGAAATAGCTAGGTTTTCATTTTCTAATCATTTTTTAATTAGGTCGATGAGCCTCCTAGCTTTTGTTAAGTTCCCTGGCGGACCATGTAACTATTATTTGATAACAATAGAGCAGCATCAGCCTCCCTAAGAAATAGTAAGAAGATAAAGTAAATTGTTGTTTTTTGCTATACAAACCTTCTGTTCACTTAAATTTTATTCGGAAGTTCTTACGTGTGTGCAGGTTGATGTTCCTGCTAGTTTTGAAGCCATAGTGTTTTATTTGATTCATAGTGAGTTCATGTGGGATATTATATCCTCGGTGTCCATGATTCATTCTGTTATCTTCATTTTCAGGATCTACAATATGCTTCAATTCATATGTTATATTCTAGATATTTTAGGGAAGATATCTTGATGGTTTTTGAGAAACCATTGTTGGTGTTGAATCTAAGGAATGGTGCAATTATAAGCTCATACTATCCTACTCCAAATTCATTGAACCTTTCCATCCAATACTTTTTTACAATATGAGTGGGTGTGTATGTTTTGCGAGAGACAATGTCTTCTATTGGATAGACAAGGCACAACATTGTGTTGAATTGTAGGGCGGGGTGGGGGAGGACGGCATTCTTGCTCCGCACAAGAAGGAGGATATTTGCTACCAGCTCAGTTTCCTAGCCAACATAAAACAAATAAGTCTATTTTTAATTATTTTTTTATCCTCCGGTAAGTGTAGGCCTTATTTTTATGTACATTTGACCCTTAAATTCAAGTACCTTGTAAGTTCGTCTCCTAGAATGGTCAACCATCTAGGGTTTGGATGGGTACAAGACCCCAACAGACCAAGGAATGGTGAGAGACCACGCACAAACCAGGTTTGGCGGGGGAGAAGTATATTTCGAGCACATTGATACGTCTCCGTCGTATCTACTTTTCCAAACAGTTTTTGTCCTTGTTTTGGACTCTAACTTGCATGATTTGAATGGAACTAATCCGGACTGACGTTGTTTTTGGCAGAATTGCCATGGTGTTATTTTTGTGTAGAAATAAAAGTTCTTGGAATGATCTCAAAATCAACGGGGATTATTTTTGAAATATATAAAAAATACTAGCGAAAGAATCAAGGCCAGGGGGCCCACACCCTGTCCACGAGGGTGGGGGCACGCCTACCCCCTGGGCGCGCCCCCCTGCCTAAGGAACTATTTGGAATGAAACCACTATGATTTTTGTAGATTAGCAAGCTGGATCAATTGGGAAGGTAGAATCATGCACTGTTTGAGGGAAGATAATGTAAATTGTGTGGAGTTAGCCGGATCAATTGGGAAGGTAGAGTACGTACATTATCCAAGGGAAGTGAAGGAAGAGGCACATGAAATAGCTAGGTTTTGATTTTCTAATCAAAAAAAATTTGTAATTAGGTCGATGAGCATCCTAGCTTTTTATTAGGTTCCATGGCAGACCGTGTAACTATTATTTAACAACAATAGAGCATCATCATGCCTTCCTAAGTAATAATATGAAGATAAAATAAATATGGTTTTTACTATACAAACCTTCCGCTCACTTAATTTTTATTCAAAAGTTCTTACATGTGTGCAGGTTGATGTTCCTGCTGGTTTGAATTTGTAGTGGTTTATTTGATTCATAGTGATTTCATGTGGTATAATATATCCTCTGTGTATATGATTCATTTTCCTATCTATTTCATGATCTACAATATGCTTCGATTCGTATGTTATATTCTAGATATTGAGGGAAGATATCTTGATGGTTTTTGAGAAAGCCTTATTGTTATTGAATCTGAGGGATGGTACAATTATAAGCTCATACTACCCTACTCTAAATTCATTGAACCTTTCCATCCACTCCTTTTTTACAATATGTGTGGGTGTATGTTTTGTGGGAGACAATGCCTTCTATTGGATAGACAAGGCACAATATTGTGTGTAGAATTCTAGGGTAGGGGCGGGGCAGGTCGACATTGGATAGACAATATCCTTCCCACCTCTGCCTTACAGCATTGTGTTGTCGACAAACTATGTAAAAATATCAGTAATCCTAAGAAGAATGACATTTGGGGTATATATGCGCATGCTAAAAAATGAAATTAAACAAACAAAGCAAGTTTTTTTTACAAATATACTAAATGCTACCTCTATACTAGATTGTGGGGTAGTATGCAACTATGATATCTATCACCACTAATGTATCACGGTAGGCAACTTGTGGTACCTTTGGTGGTCTCGTCCGCAGCGAACATAGGAAGAGTGAAGCGCCTTTTTCTTTTCTTTGAAAATAAAAGTGGAACCACCTAATCCAAGGTACGCAAAGTTGAATGGTGATGCCTCTTGTCATGCCAATGAAGGAAATAGAAGCAACAGGTGCAATTATTAGGCATATGAAGGCAAGATTCATGGAAGCTCTGTGTTCATTCCTACTGCATGTTGTGAGTGTGGCGATGCCAAAACTACAAGTTATGCGGGATGGGTTGGCCCTGGCAAATATGATGGGGTGTAGGGCGATCCAAGTTTAATTAGATGGCATTGAAGTGGTGGAGACATGTGGAGGCCAAGCAATTATTATGAAGCAACAACGGTTTTACACAAATTGTAAGCAACTATTGGGAATGAGGTGCTACCTCTTGAGCACTGTGTTGGTTTTCCGTTGAAGAGGAAAGGGTGATGCAGCAAAGTAGCGTAAATATTTCCCTCAGTTTTTGAGAATCAAGATATCAATCCAGTAGGAGGCCGCGCACAAGTCCCTCGCACCTACACAAACAAATAAATCCTCGCAACCAACGCGATAAGGGGTTGTCAATCCCTAAACGGTCACTTACGAGAGTGAGATCTGATAGGATAATATTTTTGATATTTTTATGATAAAGAGAAATAAAAGATGCAAGTAAAATAAATGGCAATGGAAATAACTAAGTATTGGAAGATTAATATGCTGGAAGATAGACCCGGGGGCCATAGGTTTCACTAGTGGCTTCTCTCAAGAGCATAAGTATTTACGGTGGGTGAAAAAATTACTGTTGAGAAATTGACATAATTGAGCATAGTGATGAGAATATCTAGGTATGATCATGTATATAGGCATCACGTCCGAGACAAGTAGACCGACTCCTGCATGCATCTACTACTATTAATCCACACATCGACTGCTATCCAGCATGCATCTAGAGTATTAAGTTCAAGAGAACAGAGTAACACTTTAAGCAAGATGACATGATATAGAGGGATAAACTCATGCAATATGATATAAACCCCATATTGTTATCCTCGATGTCAACAATACAATACGTGCCTTGCTACCCCTACTGTCACTGGGAAAGGACACCGCAAGATTGAACCCAAAGCTAAGCACTTCTCCCAATGCAAGAAAGATCAATCTAGTAGGCCAAACCAAACTAATAATTCGAAGAGACTTGCAAAGATAACCAATCATACATAAAAGAATTCAGAGAAGATTCAAATATTGTTCATAGATAAACTTGATCATAAACCCACAATTCATCGGTCTCAACAAACACACCGCAAAAGAAGATTACATCGAATAGATCTCCACAAGAGAGGGGGAGAACTTTGTATTGAGATCCAAAAAGAGAGAAGAAGCCATCTAGCTAATAACTAAGGACCTGTGGGTCTGAAGTAAACTACTCACACTTCATCGAAAGGGCTATGGTGTTGATGTAGAAGCCCTCCCTGATCGATGCCCCCTCCGGTGGAGCTCCGGAAAAGGCCCCAAGATGGGATCTCGTGGATACAGAAAGTTACGGCGGTGGAATTAGGGTTTTTGGCTCCGTATCTGGTAGTTTGGGGGTACGTAGGTATATATAGGAGGAAGGAGTACGTCGG
>NC_057794.1:566576478-566598315 GCF_018294505.1 Triticum aestivum
GGGGGGGGGTAGGCGCGCCCCCCTACCCCATGCCTTCCTCATTGATTGCTTGACGTAGGGTCCAAGTCCTCTGGATCATGTTCGTTCTGAAAATCGCGTTCCCGAAGGTTTCATTCCATTTGGACTCCGTTTGATATTCTTTTTCTGTGAAACCCTAAAATAGGCAAAAAAAAGTAATTCTGGGCTGGCCCTCCTGTTAATAGGTTAGTCCCAAAATAATATAAAAGTGTATAATAAAGCCCAATAATGTCCAAAACAGAATATAATATAGCATGGAACAATCAAAAATTATAGATACATTGGAGACGTATCAAGCATCCCCAAGCTTAATTCCTGCTCGTCCTCGAGTAGGTAAATGATAAAAATAGAATTTTTGATGTGGAATGTTCCTTGGCATAATTTCAATGTAATTCTTCTTAATTGTGGTATGAATACTCAGGTCCGAAAGATTCAAGACAAAAGTTCAATATTGACATAGAAATAATAATACTTCAAGCATACTAACTAAGGAATTATGTTTCTTCAAAATAACATGGCCAAAGAAAGTTATCCCTACAAAATCATATAGTCTGGCTATGCTCTATCTTCACCACACATAGTATTTAAATCATGCACAACCCCGATGACAAGCCAAGCAATTGTTTCATACTTTTGGTGTTCTCAAACTTTTTCAATCTTCACGCAATACATGAGCGTGAGCCATGGACATAACACTTTAGGTGGAATAGAATGGTGGTTGTGGAGGAGACAAAAAAAGGGGGAAGATAGTCTCACATCAACTAGGCGTATCAATGGTCTATGGAGATGCCCATCAATAGATATCAATGTGAGTGAGTAGGTATTGCCATGCAACGGATGCACTAGAGCTATAAATATATGAAAGCTCAACAAAAGGAACTATATGAGGGTGTGCATCCAACTCGCTTGCTCACGAAGACCTAGGACATTTTGAGGAAGCCCATCAGTGGAATATACAAGCCAAGTTCTATAATGAAAATTTCCCACTAGTATATGAAAGTGATAACATAGGAGACTCTCTATTATGAAGATCATGGTGCTACTTTGAAGCACAAGTGTGGTAAAAGGATAGTAGCATTGTCCCTTTTCTCTTTTTCTCTCATATTTTTTTATTTGGGCCTTTTCTCTTTTTTATGGCCTCATTTTTTTCGTCCGGAGTCTCATCCCGACTTGTGGGGGAATCATAGTCTCCATCATCCTTTCCTCACTTGAGACAATGCTCTAAAAATGATGATGATCACACTTTTATTTACTCACAACTCAACAATTACAACTCAATACTTAGAACAAAATATGACTCTATGTGAATGCCTCCAGCGGTGTACCGGGATATGCAATGAATCAAGAGTGACATGTATGAAAGAATTATGAACGGTGGCTTTGCCACAAATACAATGTCAACTACATGATCATGCAATGCAATATGACAATGATGGAGCGTGTCATAGTAAACGGACCGGTGGAAAGTTGCACGGCAATATATCTCGGAATGGCTATGGAAATGCCATGATAGGTAGGTATGGTGGCTGTTTTGAGGAAGGTATATGGTGGGTGTATGATACCGGTGAAAGGTGCGTGGTATTAGAGAGGCTAGCAATGGTGGAAGGAAGAAAAGTGCGTATGATCCATGGACTCAACCTTAGTCATAAAGAACTCATATACTTATTGCAAAAATCTACAAGTTATCAAAGCAAAGTATTGCGCGCATGCTCCTAGGGGGATAGATTGGTAGGAAAAGACCATCGCTCGTCCCCGGCCGCCACTTATAAGGAAGACAATCAATAAATAAATCATGCTCCGACTTCATCACATAATGGTTCACCATACGTGCATGCTACGGGAATCACAAACTTCAACACAAGTATTTCTCAAATTCACAACTACTCAACTAGCACAACTCTAATATTACCATCCCCATATCTCAAAACAATTATCAAGTATCAAACTTCTCATAGTATTCAACACACTCATAAGAAAAAAAAATTAATCTTGAATGCCTAACATAATTAAAGCAAATTACCATGCTGTTTTGTAGGACTCTCAAAATAATCTAAGTGAAGCATGAGAGAACAATAGTTTCTATAAAACAAATCCACCGACGTGCTCTAAAAGATATAAGTGAAGTACTAGAGCAAAAACTATATAACTCAAAAGATATAAGTGAAGCACATAGAGTATTCTAACAATTTCCGAATCATGTGTGTCTCTCTCAAAAGGTGTGTACAGCAAGGATGATTGTGGAAAACTAACAAATAAAGACTCAAATAATACAAGACACTCCAAGCAAAACACATATCATGTGGTAAATAAAAATATAGCTCCAAGTAAAGTTACCGATAGAAGTAGACGAAAGAGGGGATGCCTTCCAGGGCATCCCCAAGCTTTGGCTTTTAGGTGTCCTTGGATTATCTTGGGGTGCCATGGGCATCCCCAATCTTAGTCTCTTTCCACTCCTTGTTCCATAATCCATCAAATCTTTTACCCAAAACTTGAAAACTTCACAACACAAAACTTAAAGTAGAAAATCTCGTGAGCTCCGTTAGCGAAAGAAAACAAAACACCACTTCAATGTACTGTAATGAACTCATTCTTTATTTATATTGGTGTTAAACCTACTGTATTAAAACTTCTCTATGGTTTATAAACTATTTTACTAGCCATAGATTCATCAAAATAAGCAAACAACACACGAAAAAAACAGAATCTGTCAAAAACAGAACAGTCTGTAGTAATCTGTAGCTAAAGCAAGATATGGAACACAAAAAATTATAAAATAAATTGATGGACGTGAGGAATTTATCTATTAATCATATTGAAAAATAATTAACTAAATATCACTTTATAAATAAAAATGGCAGCAATTCTCGTGAGCGCTAAAGTTTCTGTTTTTTACAGCAAGATTAAAAAAACTTTCCCCAAGTCTTGCCAACGGTTCTACTTGGCACAAACACTAATTAAACACAAAAAACACAACCAAAACAGAGGCTATATAAATTATTTATTACTAAACAGGAGCAAAAAGCAAGGAATAAAAATAAAATTGGGTTGCCTCCCAACAAGCGCTATCGTTTAACGCCCCTAGCTAGGCATAAAAGCAAGGATAGATCTAGGTATTGCCATCTTTGGTAGGCAACCCATAAGTGTCTCTCATAATAGATTCATAAGGTAATTTAATTTTCTTTCTAGGGAAGTGTTCCATGCCTTTCCTTAACGGAAATTGGAATCTAATATTCCCTTCCTTCATATCAATAATTGCACCAATCGTTTTAAGGAAAGGTCTACCAAGAATAATAGGACATGAAGGATTGCAATCAATGTCAAGAACAATAAAATCTATGGGCACATAATTCCTATTTGCAAAAATAATAACATCATTAATTCTTCCCATAGGTTTCTTAATAGTGGAATCCGCAAGGTGCAAGTTTAAAGAGCAATCATCAAAATCACAAAAACCTAGCAAATCACACAAAGTCTTTGGAATCGTGGAAACACTAGCACCCAAATTACACAAAGCATAGAATTCATGATTTTTAATTTTAATTTTAATAGTAGGTTCCCACTCATCATGAAGTTTTCTAGGGTTAGAAACTTCCAACTCAAGTTTTTCTTCATAAGATTGCATCAAAGCATCAATGATATGTTTAGTAAAAGCTTTATTTTGACTATAAGCATGAGGAGAATTTAGCACGGATTGCAACACGGAAATACAATCTATCAAAGAGCAATTATCATAATTAAATTCCTTGAAACAAAATAGTGGGTTCATTAATATTTAAAGTTTTGACTTCTTCAATCCCACTTTTAACAATTTTAGCATCAAGATCTAAAGACTCCGAATTTTTGGAACGCCGTCTAGGTAAAGGTGGATCATATTCAGTCCCATCATTATCAAGATTCATATTGCAAACCAAAGATTTAATAGGGGACACATCAATAACTTTTAGATCTTCATCTTTATTATCATGGAAACTAGAAGAACACACTTTTATAAAGTAATCTTTCTTAGCATGCATCCTAGCGGTTCTTTCTTTGCACTCATCAATGGAAATTCTCATGGCTTTGAGAGACTCATTGATGTCAAGCTTAGGTGAAATAGATCTAAGTTTCAAAGAATCAACATCAAGAGAAATTCTATCAACGTTCCTAGCCAACTCATCAATCTTAAGCAATTTTTCTTCAATCAAAGCATTGAAATTCTTTCGCAAAGTAATAAATTCTTTAATATTAGATTCAAAATCAGAGGGCATCTTATTATAATATCATAAGAATTGTTGTAGGAATTACCATAATTATTAGAGGAATTACTAGGATACGACCTAGGATTAAAGTTTCCTCTATATGCGTTGTTACCCAAATTATTCCTACCAACAAAATTCACATCCATAGATTCATTATTATTCTCAATCAAAGTAGACAAAGGCATATCATTAGGATCAGAAGAAACACTTCTATTAGCAAATAATTTCATAAGTTCATCCATCTTTCCACTCAAAACATTAATTTCTTCTATCACATGCACTTTCTTATTAGTAGATCTTTCAGTGTGCCATTGAGAATAATTAACCATAATATTATCTAGGAGTTTAGTAGCTTCTCCTAAAGTGATTTCCATAAAAGTGCCTCCCGCAACCGAATCTAAAGATTTCTAGAAGCAAAATTCAAGCTGGCATAGAATTTTTGTATAATTATCCACAAATTCAAGCCATGTGTCGGGCAATTACGTATCATTAATTTCATCCTCTCCTAAGCTTGTGCAACATGTTCATGATCAAGTTGTTTAAAATTCATAATATCATTTCTAAGAGAGATGATCTTAGCGGGAGGAAAATACTTACAGATAAAAGCATCTTTGCACCTATTCCATGAATCAATACTATTTTTAGTCAAAGAAGAAAACCAAGCTTTAGCACGATCTCTAAGCGAAAAAGGGAATAGCTTCAATTTAACAATATCATTATCCACATCTTTATTCTTTTGCATCTCACATAAATCAATGAAGCTATTCAGATGGGTAGCGGCATCTTCACTAGGAAGGTTGGTGAATGGATCTTTCATGACAAGATTCAACAAAGCAGCATTGATTTCACAAGATTCAGTATCGGTAAGAGGAGCAATCGGAGTGCTAAGGAAATCATTATTGTTGGTATTGGTGAAGTCACACAATTTAGTATTATCTTGAGCCATCGTGAAAACAAGCAATCCAAAACACAAGCAAACAAGAAACGGGCAAAAGGAGGCAAATAGAGAAAAAGAGAGGGAGGATGGAGAGAGAGGGCGAATAAAACGGCAAGGGTGAAGTGGGGAAGAGGAAAACGAGAGGCAAATGGCAAATAATGTAATAAGGGAGATAACGGTTTGTGATGGGTACTTGGTATGTCTTGACTTGCAACGGCGCCACAAGGGACTCGTTGTCGGGAGTCAAATCTTGACTTGTATTGCGCAAACCTCCCCGGCAACGGCGTCAAAAATCCTTCTTGCTACCTCTTGAGCACTGCATTGGTTTTCCCTTGAAGGGGAAAGAGTGATGCAGCAAAGTAGCGTAAGTATTTCCCTCGGTTTTTGAGAACCAAGGTATCAATCTAGTAGGAGGTCGCGCACAAGTCCCTCGCACCTACACAAACAAATAAATCATCGCAACCAACACGATAAGGGGTTGTCAATCCCTACAGGTCACTTACAAGAGTGAGATCTGATAGATATGATAGGATAATATTTTTGGTATTTTTATGATAAAGAGAAATAAAAGATGCAAGTAAAATAAATGGCAAAGGAAATAACTAAGTATTGGAAGATTAATATGATGGAAGATAGACCTGGGGGCCATAGGTTTCACTAGTGGCTTCTCTCAAGAGCATAAGTATTTACGGTGGGTGAACAAATTATTGTTGAGCAATTGAAAGAATTGAGCATAGTTATGAGAATATCTAGGTATGATCATGTATATAGGCATCACGTCCGAGACAAGTAGACCGACTCCTGCCTGCATCTACTACTATTACTCCACACATCGACTGCTATCCAGCATGTATCTAGAGTATTAAGTTCAAGAGAACAGAGTAACGCTTTAAGCAAGATGACATGATGTAGAGGGATAAGCTCATGCAATATGATATAAACCCCATCTTGTTATCCTCGATGGCAACAATACAATATGTGCCTTGTTGCCCCTACTGTCACTGGGAAATGACACCGCAAGATTGAACCCAAAGCTAAGCACTTCTCCCAATGCAAGAAAGATCAATCTAGTAGGCCAAACCAAACTGATAATTCGAAGAGACTTGCAAAGATAACCAATCATACATAAAAGAATTCAGAGAAGATTCAAATATTGTTCATAGATAAACTTGATCATAAACCCACAATTCATCAGTCTCAACAAACACACCGCAAAAGAAGATTACATCGAATAGATCTCCACAAGAGAGGGGGAGAACTTTGTATTGAGATCCAAAAATAGAGAAGAAGCCATCAAACTAATAACTATGGACCCGTAGGTCTGAAGTAAACTACTCACACTTCATCAGAAGGGCTATGGTGTTGATGTAAAAGCCCTCCGTGATCGATGCCCCCTCCGGCGGAGCTCCGAAAAAGGCCCCAAGATGGGATCTCGTGGATATAGAAAGTTACGGTGGTGGAATTAGGGTTTTGGCTTCGTATATGGTAGTTTGGGGGTATGTAGGTATATATAGGAGGAAGGAGTACGTCGGTGGAGCAACAGAGGGCCCACGAGGGTGGAGGGCGCGTCTGGGGGGTAGGCGCGCCCCCTTCATTGTTGATTGCTTGACGTAGGGTCCAAGTCCTCTGGATCATGTTCGTTCCGAAAATCACGTTCCCAAAGGTTTTATTCCGTTTGGACTTCGTTTGATATTCTTTTTCTGCGAAACCCTAAAATAAAAAAAAACAGTAATTCTGGGCTGGGCCTTCGGTTAATAGGTTAGTCCCAAAAATAATATTAAAGTGTATAATAAAGCCCAATAATGTCCAAAATAGAATATAATATAGCATGGAACAATCAAAAATTATAGATACGTTGGAGACGTATCATGAGGCAGTAACGGTTTGTGTGGAATTAGTTGGATTGTCTTGGAAGGTGGAGTTCATGCATTGTCTTGGGGAAGCAAATGAAGCAACACATGAAATGGCTAAGTTGTTTTAATCCGAATTCTTGTAACTAGAATGAGCCCTTAACAGTTTGTTAAGTTTCTAGGTGGACCCTTTAAGTGTTCCAATAAAGCTAGCTATGATGGTAATTTTCTTTACAAAATGGCATGAAAAGAAATAAATTGTGGATGACTATTTGTTCCTATATACCAACACTCTATTAGCTTAAATTTTATGCAAAAATTCTTAGATCCATGAAGGTTGATGTTCCCGCTAGTTTAAACATGTGCATGTCTAGCAACTATTTGGAAACAATTGTGTTTGCAGATTGCGTTGAGTCGTGGTGGAGCTTAGTGTAGACCAACATGGGCCATGCCCCTCCCCCTTAATCTTTTTCATTCATTGAAGAGCATGCTAGATTTTGACCTAAATAGTGTTTGAACTAGGGATTAGCCCCTCCTTCCCAACTAATTTTGTACACCTCCAAGTCTTGGCCCCTCTTATATTTTGCTCAAGCTCCGCCATTGGCGTTGAGTTACTTGGATCGATCGAAAAGGTCACAAGGATAGCTTTACAATAACATAGCATGCTCACCCGATCAAGTATCCGATCATCTATTTCCAGATAGCCCATCTAATCTCATAATGTTTCGAAAAAGGTAATTCTCCATCTACCCACTAGCCCTCCACTTAACTTGCATATGCGTGTCTCTTAGTCCAGCTTCTCCTTCCATAAAGGTAGCCTTGTCGCTACCCTCTTCTATGACCAGAAGGCATCCTCAAAGTTCCATTAAGGAGCACCCTATAAGAGGAAGAAGCAATGAACAAAGTTCATATCTTGGAAGAGCTCTGTCCAAAGCCAAAACCCTGAAGAACCTCAAGCAAATAGTCTCATTGAATTTAGTCAAAGGCCCCCATAGTATCAAATATTAGGAACATAAGAGGCTTCTTTTGGGAGTAAGCATCATTTATCACATTCTTAACTTAATTGAAGTTGTCCAGAATTTACCCCCCCCCCTCCTATGTGATAAGGTCTTGGAAGGGGGTTCACATTTGTTAGTATGCCCATACACAAAGAAAGTTTGGCACGATTTTGCGGTACAACACCCGTGGGCGTCGTGATCAATGATCGACTCAGATTTGGTCAAGACAAGGTGGAAGAAGATCAATGCCAGATTAGGAGAAGACATCAAGAAAAGAAAGTTTCCCCTGGCAACATACATCGTCTAAAACATATGGAGGGAACAAACCTGCAAAACTATTGAAGGGAAATCGATGAGCGCCCCCATGGTAGTGAGTATAATAACGAGTGATGGATTATGTATCATGTTGGAGGCGACAGAGTAGTTACCTATGTGAGAGTAGGGACATTTGTGTCCGTCCTAGTAGTTTTCTTTTTTCTGTGCTTTAACCTATGTATATATGTTTTGTTTCCCCATTATTAATGAAAAAGCAGATCATGTGCTAATTCATCGAAGGAAAATTAATGGAGTGGAAGGGGGTATGGTTTCATTCCTAGCTCTAATCTTGTTGTGCTCTTGGACTATAGACTAGTACGAAACAAAGTGGCCGCGATGTTTTCACATGTCATGATAGTACAAAGTTGAGAGAGAGAGAGACAGAAAGCAATGAAAGGGTTTATTATGTACGATATATGTCATTAGTTTAGCGCTTGCTCACTCAAGGATGGTTCTCATGTTCATATGTTGTTGCTTACAATTATATCGACATATCAATTAGCAAAACAATACTTTCCCAAGGCATGGAACGATCCCTCTAGCGATGAAGTAATAGCTCTCACAATCTATGAGACTAGTCCTAAACTAAACTCCATCTTTGTTGTGTTAAGAAGTATTGAATGTGCAACTCATCAAAACAATAATGAACATCAGATTTAAAACTGAAATGAAGAAAAACAATAAAGGTCGATTATACTTCAATCAATGAAGCAATAAAATCATATAGTAGTTCTAAGGAAAGGATTGAATGGGAATTTGGTATTTATACCCTCAACTAGACCTAGGGGATGGGGACTTTTGATCTGTGGGATTCATAAGACAGAGGATCTGAAAGAAAAAAATAGGGTTGTAATGTTGTGTCCTCTTGAATCCTATAGGATTGAACAATTACATTACTTACATCACATATTCCGTGATTTAAAAGTACAAGGATGGAAGGTTGCATGCAATATTTTTTGAACGACTTTTGACAATGTTAGAGGTGATTTAGTGGAGCAGATACCAACATAGGGAAACTTTGGTGTGTTATCGGAAGGGTGGAACAACAATGATAAGGATGATTCCAAAGGTACAATCACCACAAAAGGTATTGCGATTATGACTGATAAGTTTATGCAATGTCGTCTATAAGATTATACGTAAAATGTTGGTGTCAAGAATGAAAATGTTATTGCCAAAGATTATGAGTCCAACACAAAGTGCATTTGTGTCGAGATGGCTAATCACAGACAATGCAAGACATGAATATGAAAGCTTTCACACGATTAATAAGTAAATAGATGGAAAGAATGAGTTATGTGTCGTTATCTTGGATATGCATAAAGCTGATGGCCATGCAAATGGTTTCCTTTTTTGGAGAAAATCATGCCGAGACTAGGTTTTGCGGCATAATGGGTGAAGATGATAATCTCATGTGTTACCACAGTTGAGTACCAACTCAAAGTTAATTCGCAAGAGATGCAGACCATCAAACCTAGTAGGGAACTATGACAAGAGACCCATAATCCCCCTACCTTTTTTATTCTTTTTGCTGAAGGTTTAGCAAGTTCGTTCACTCATGCTGGAGATACAAGAAAACACTATTGTGTCAAGGTATGCCGGGAGGCCCTCAAATTTCCAATTTGCTATTTGCAGATGATTCTCTTATCCTAATGAAAGCGCATGTGCAAAATGCAACATCTCCCTGTACAATCCTTGATGATTATTGCGCTACATTAGGTCAAATGGGGCTGAAAGGTTTGACTACTTCAATTAGTGGAGAGAGTTTGCAAAATAATCAATGGATGTGGAGAAAAAGGTTGTATTTAAGTGGAAAAGAGGTGCTTCTCAATGCGCTGGCACAAGCTATCCCTTCATATGTGGTGTCAATCTTCAAAATCCCCAAAAATATATGTAAGGGGATTACTGATTTGATGTCACATTTTTGTTGGGGTGACAAGGAAAATCAAAAGAGAATGCATTGGTTTGCTTGGATGAAGATGTGTGTACCACAGAAGAAGGGTGCAATGAAATGTAGAGATATACACTACTTCAATCTTGCGATGTTACGAAAACGAAGCATGTAGATTGATTTCATATCCTGTCTCACTTTGTGCCAGAGTGTTAAAAGCAAGCTATTATCCGATTGAGGATCTTTTGCACCTCATTTGAAGGACTCGTCCTTCACTGGGCAGAGTACCATGGTGGGAGTTCAGACTTTCAAAAAGCGGAGCATATGTAGAGTACAAGATGGCTTAAAAACTAAAATTGTGGGTACCCATCGTTTTTCTTGAAAAGGAGGGCCTCTGCATTAGATGATGCACATAGCCATAATTAGAAACCCAACGGTGCTACAAGATGAACAATCGATCATTAACATCACTCGTGTTAATGATTTGATCAACCCACAATCTAGTAAATGGGGTGAGGAGTTGATTTAAGATCTTTTTTGGCCAATTGCGATAGACCACACAAAAAGTCTCTCTCGATCAGCATATTATACCGAGTGGGAGCATCATCATGGGTGGAAGCTGAGTCGAACATCTGGTCATGGAGCATTAAATATCAACCCCAAA
Source organism: Triticum aestivum (assembly GCF_018294505.1). Taxonomy (NCBI): domain Eukaryota; kingdom Viridiplantae; phylum Streptophyta; class Magnoliopsida; order Poales; family Poaceae; genus Triticum; species Triticum aestivum. The sequence continues at coordinate 566,587,390 of NC_057794.1, forward strand.
TGTAGAAGCAAATTTGGTTAAAACATTGACAATAAATGCATTGACCATTGCCGCTCTAGCAGCAAACTATGAAAAAGCTTATACTAACAAATCAACAGAAAATTTAGTCTTAGTTTGCCTATGTTGATGTGTCTACAGGTTGGATCCTTCTGATCTACGCTTCTATTCGTCGGCGGCATGAGGACCTAGCACGACAACTTCCTGACTGTCTATTTCAACAAGTTTTGCCCGGCTCCGATGAGGAAGGGGCGATGACGGCAGCGCTAGGTAGTCTACGACTCTAAATGTAATTTTCATTATTTTTTCACAAAAGAAAAATCAACGGTGAAGCACCATGGTTGGATGTCACCACCTGCTGACAAAGTGAAGGTCTCGTTGATGCATCCTTTGATGCGGATACCATGTAGGGGGGCGTGGGAATGATAACCAAAGACTCGAGAGGCAATTTCACTGGCGCGTCGAGTAAATTTCTTGATCAGGTATACGATGTTGATATAGGAGAAACTTATGCTCTTTTTGCACGGAAGTTATTTAGCCCTTATGCTGGCATGCAACTGAGTTTGCTTCTAGGCAGGTTGCATGGAGGTGATTGAAACTATGAACAATGGAGGAGGAGCATATATCAGCAACTGTAATATTTGATGAATGTGAAAACTTGGCTAACGACCATGTGAAGGCAACCTTTGTTTTATGTTCTAGAGGCAAATAAGATACTCTCTCCGATCCAAATTAATTGTCGCAGCTCTAGTACAACTTAGTAAACACAATCGTAGACATTAGTTGGACGCTTGGCATGTTATTGATGATGAAATGGATCGATAAGAACAACCCGAACTTGACCGCCTGGTGATGGATAGGACCCCTGCTAGCTTGATATTCAAAGTAGCTTTATCACTGTCTGGTCATATCACCAGCAAGAATATCTTCCAATTCTATAGATATAATATGATAAATAAATAAAGAGGAAGGCGTAAACCGATTTAGTTATCTTAGCTCTTTCAGGCAATCTTCTCTAGATCTGCACAAAGGCTAGCAGACAGGAGAAATGCTAAACTGTTGGAACTGCATCTCCTGATTCCTTACTGAATTCTCGAGTTTGTCCAGAGAAAAGCCGTGTCGACCTAGAATAGTAATACTAATTGTGAACTCTTCTCGGGTCCTCGGACACATTCCTCGAAGCCTTCGTCCCCAGAGCCTCCGCAATGCTCCTCACCTCGGCAATCATTGCCACGACATCATTGAGCTTGTTAATCGCAGAGCCAACTCCCTGCAGCCACAGTGTGGAGAAGATGATCAGCTCCTGTGAATGAATAAACTCTCACATGTTCCAACAAGCAGGAAAAAGGTATATTTCAGATGCAACACGAAGAAGTCATGAGAGCTAGCAGATGTAATGTGTAATGGTCCAAAAATGTTCTGGATCAGTGTTGGTTTATTTACTGTCACAGAGTTCACATCACACTATCTCACTGCTTGCTCATCATTCCGCAGAAGTTTGAGACACAAGGTACACATACCACGCCAGCAGCTCCTGCGGTTACTGCCATTGGTGCAGTCACTGAACTTAGCCCCGATGCGCACATCACCGGTATGCTGACGGCCCTAGAGATGGAGTATGCAGCTGCCAATGTTGGTGTTGCCTACAATTCGTTGAACATCAGTTATGAATTAGGGAAACAAAAAATAACGGTGCTTGATAGTGCGTGTTCTATACTTATATTTAGCATTTTTGCGCTACCTTTTCTATTAGTCCAAGAACACCAGGCTTTGTTGGACTAGAACACTTCCCGCCTTCAGTCTGGATGATATCAGCGCCTTCCTCTTCAAGTAGCTCTGCAAGTCTCATCTGTAATTTTGCACAAAAGGATTCCAGATAAATGCACTTGTTAACTGTCATTTCAAGAAACCTAGTAACTGAATGTATGACAGAGGATGATATACCTGATCCGGAAGGCTCAGAGTGTGGGGAACTGTTACTGACAATGTGATGTCTGGAAGTATCTTCCTTGTCTCCCTTGTCAGGTTCAGTATCTGAAATTGATCAAACGAGGATCTAAGTTTCCACATAGAAATGATGGTTTATCTCAGTAAACAGATGAACCAATAGCAAAAATCGATAACTTTAAATATCTATAAGCTGAAACTTTTACTTGCTCAGATGAGAATTCAATGCCTGCATCGTAAAAGGAGTCGTAGTTTCCAATCTCAATCTGCATGAGAGAAGTTTGTGAAGGCCAGTGGCTAGCAGAGTAAATAAAATGCAGTTGAACCACGTTGCCCAGGTGCCATTCAAAGTTAGAGACTGACCATTTGAGCACCAGCTTCTACCGCAGATTGGAATGCTGAAGGATCCACAGACGATACACATATCTGCAAAGATGCAATTCCCATAATGCAGTTAGCATACGTTAACTCTACAATTGGGTAAAGGAACTACAGTTCACGATTTCTTATGACTCTGTCAATGGTTAACCCACCGGGAGGTTAGTAAGCTCAAGCGCCAGCTTTACCAAGTCCTGGTCACATGCTATATCAACATGGGTAGCACCTCCCTGCAATCATTAAACAAGATGACAAGCTTGTGATAATGAGTAGTCTTTTAAGTATTTCTGTGATATATGCAGGTCAGCAACAAGATTATTAAGATAATAGCCTCGTGACATAACTGTTATATTTGGATAAGTGGATCATTTTTATATCCAAAGCAAGATAAATCATGGCGTTGGCCTCCTGAATACATTTCAATACAAAATAGAGGCACTTGTACTGAATTCCGCTTGTTATCATAAGTTTTTTTAAAAGGTTCATATAAAGTTTTACTTACTTATTAGAAAATTTATTAGTTGGAAAAGAGTATCAGAGTGGGATGATAACAACAGTTGCTTCCTGAATACTAATAAAAACAGTTGCTTCCTGGATACTGATTTCCCTGACGTGGACTGAATCTGAAGAGGATACTTTGTCGCTGCAGCTAATTAACTTGCGTTACCATGTGACACATGTGGTAAGCAATCCAAACTATTCAAAAAACTTGCATTGACAATGACTTCTCCAAAACAGAATTCACAATTGATGTACTGCCATGTGAAGGATACTATGTGCTGGTTCTGATTCTTCTGACCAGATAAACGACGAGGCTTAGGTACTAATCAAACGCTAGCTTCTACTTGCAGACTTCTCGATTGACAAGCTCAGCAGTGACCTAAGCTGGCAATATTAGCAATTCCAATGTAACCAGAAAACGCAACATCATTGTGTTGCCCAGTCGGTTTCAAACTCAAAAAAAGTCTGCAAAGCTATCAGGTTTACCGCAAACAAAGCTCATAGGCCAACAGTTGTTTATCCATCAAAATCTCAAAAGAGATCAGAACTTATGCACCATTTCATCGCTCCGCAAGAGCTAAACTGTAAAAAACAGAGCATGGAAAATAAATGCACTACCTTATCCGCAGCCGTGACGACAGACGCAACATTGGACCTGTCGAAGTTCTGAAGCCCCGAAATGATCTGCAGGTGCAAAAGGCCAATCACTATCATCAGAGTCCAGCAGGAACATTCCATCATATCAAAGCAATGAAATTTTTATTGCTCCACGCTTCAACCCAGAGATGACTTCTGGACTTGCACCATCCATCCAGTCTGAAGGGAACACACTACTGCATCTATCAGAACTAGTGACAGATACAACACACTACTACATCTATCATCAGAGTCCATCAAAGCAATGGAAAATTATTACTGCACGGAAGGTGTCAAGATGGAGAGAGTGAGACCTTGAGAGCCCTGTTCTCACGGAAGGGCATGAGGACGGCGTCCTTGGTGGCCGCAGAAGCCGCCGAAGCGCGGACGGCGAACACGGCTCGTGCCGCTCCCCGGCTCGCCGCCACCGGACGGCACTTGGCCGCGGAGAAGGACGGCGCCTGGAGAAGTCCTAGGGAGCCCGGCGCTGCCATTGTTGCTGCTGAAGGTTTCTGGGAGTGAAAGAGATAAGGAGACTGAAGCAGTGCACTGCACAGAGGAGGCTCCAGAGTAGATATGCTATCTTGCACGGTGCAAATACCTGACAGACACCTGGAATTGAGCAAGAGGCCCTTGGAATTTTGCAGCCTTTGCAAATTGCTCCTTGGCTCTCAGATTACTACTACCATATCATCTGAATACCACACTTGGCAAAAATAACTGAACCACTAATGTTACATCAAGAAGGAAGCAGCAAAAATAACATCCACAAATCAGCGAGAAAAGCACGATAACATTATCATCCATGATAAGGTTAACGAATTGTTGCTTAAAAACATGCCATAGAGATCGAATTTTGTCTGAACTAATAATAGTACATGACCATGAGATTCATATCCGGCTGCCGCATTTTGACGAACACCTGCCTTGCGGTCTTGCCTTACTTGCGCATTATGCCGTTCAGGCGCTCGACGACGGTGATCAGTCCCTGCAGGCACAGCTCGCCGTCGCCGTTGGCCGCCATGGCCGAGAACATCTGCCGGTACAGCGCCGACCCTGGCAGCACGTTGACCTCCTCCTCCTCCTGGCCGTCGCCGACCTCCAGCGCCATGCCGAGGTCCTTGATGATGTACCGCACGGATCCCCCGGACGAGAAGTCGCGGCTCAGCGCGCGCTCCCCGAAGATGTCCATCACGCGCGACCCCGCGGCGCCCTTGGACACCGCGCCGAGGAACAGCCGCTCGTCGAGCCCGGCGGCTCCGGCGAAGGCCAGGGACTCGCCGAGGCCGACCACGGCGCCGGCCACCGCGATCTGGTTCGCGATCTTGCTGCTCTGCCCGCTGCCGGGTGGGCCCATGTAGGTCGGCCGGCCGAGGTGCGCGAAGAGCGGGGCGAGCCAGGCCACCACGGCCTCGTCCCCGCCGGCGAGGAGGGCGAGCGTGCCGTCGCGCGCGCCGACGTCGCCGCCGGAGACGGGGCAGTCGACGGCGTGGCAGCCGGCGGCGCGCGCGGCCGCGGCGACCTCGCGCGCGAGGGAGGGGGACGAGCTCGTGCAGTCCACGAGGACGCCGCCGGGGCGGAGGCCCGCGAGGGCGCCCGAGGCTGCGTCCAGGACCACGGAGCGGACGTCCCCGGGGTTGCCGACCATGGTGAAGACCACGTCGGAGGCCGCGGCCACGGAGGCCGGCGAGTCCGCGAGGCGCGCTCCGGCGGCGACCAGGGCCCCCGCCTTGGCCGGCGTGCGCGCGTAGGCGGTCACCGCGAACCCGGCGGCCAGGAGGCGCGCGGCCATGGCGCCGCCCATGACGCCGATGCCGATCCAGCCCACCCGCGTGCCCCCCGGCCGCACCTCCGCCGGGAAGCCAAACGCCGTCGCCGTCGCCTCCTCCATGGCCATGACCTCTTCTTCCAGTCCTCCTTCACTCCCAATCACCAACTGCCCAAAGCATTTGCACGAGACAGCGACAGACCTTGTAATAAACAACTCCCGGCTCCATAAATTAAAATTGCATCACAATTCACACCATCATCCGTTCATCCCCAACGAGGAAAATCATATTGAGCAGATTGGGAATTTTTCCATGGATTTTCATCACGGTGGAAAATTTACAGCAGAGTAGAGTAGTCGATCGATCAAAACGAAAAAATTACTAACCAAAGAACCGAGAGCAACTAACAAACAGTAGTACTAACAGAGAATACATGGCTGGTGGCAGGCTAGATGTGGCAGCCGCAGCAGAGGAAGAAGCAGGAGAGCGCGAGGCCGAGCACGACGGCCTCCACGACGTACATGACGCGGAAGGCCACCTCGTCCAGCGCCGCCGACGCCGAGCCGGCGCGCAGGCTGAGGGACGGGAGCGCCGGCATGCGCTTCCACCGGAACGACCGCGACAGCGACGACGCCAGCCTCCGGTACGACGACGGCCCCGCTGCCCCGCCCCCATTCGCGGCCTCCGCAGCACCACCGGGACTGGCGCCGCGAGTCTTCCACCGGCGGCTCCGGGGCAGGTACTCCCTCGGCACGAGCCGGCGCAGCCACCCGCGCCGCGTGGCCGGAGCGATCGCCGCCGCCCCGGCCTTCGCCGAGGCCGGGGACATGGGCGCCGTCTCCGACGTCGTCGTCGCCACCACCGCTGCCGTCTCGGCGATGGCCATCTTGGAAAGTCGGGAGCTGGACGAGTCTTTTGGGTGGGTCTTGGGCGGGGCGGCGTGATTTATGGGGCGAGCAGGAGCAAAGGCGGGTCCTTTTCGCGGGACGCGCCCGGCCCGGTTTTATTCCCCGGCTTGACTTGGCCTCGGTCGTTTTCGAGCGGTGCATCACGACGATGCCGACGCCGGCTTTTTTTACTCTTTCCGCACTGAGGTTTTTCTCTTTTCAGAAAAGGTGATCCATGGTAATTATCACTGATATTGGAAGGAAGTTTGAAGGAAAAAATTCCTGTCAGAAAAAAGTTTGGAGAAGATAGCATTGTTAGCTAAATATTTACATGCGTTAATGAGATAATAAAAATAGCAAGAAGACTAGAATTTCTTTTGCAACATAAACACCATCAATCATCATAAAATAAATAGCAGAAGATCGTAGTCTTGATAAGCAATCTTCTAAATAAAAGTAGTAGAGGTAAAGCCTTGGGGAGCAATCTTCATCTTCAAGTTGAAGTCAATTTTCACCGTACGTATCTTCAAAATAGTGTGTTGCCTTGTGTGACATGTGAATATTTTTTTTGGCGACTGAAACAAAAGACACGAGAGCTGTCACGCAGATATGCCATGGCCAGCCCCTGACCCCGGATGCCGATCGCCATCTCTCTTTTCCCTCACGTCGTCCGTGCACCCACTCTTCGTGTCACTTCGCTGTCGCCACGACCAGCGTAGTCGTACCATGGACGGAAAAAGAAGATGAAACGTAGCTGTAGAGCACCTCATCACCCCGCTGGTTGGCAGGCACGGCCGGCGTCACGTTGCTCCAGTGAATCCTCGCCATTACTAGTACAACGTAGGACGACAGCTCCGGCCAGCGACTGTTCTTCGTACGTGTACGTTCATTCTGCGACTCTCTCCATGCTTCTGGTGCTACACACGAGCCTAGCTGGCAAATTACCACTTAATCGGCGGTGAAACTATCACATATTTGAACTTTTTTTGTGAAAGCATATTTTAGTTGTTAAGGAAAAACGAAAAAATACAATTAAAACTGTTTCAGAAAAAAATGAGACAATGTACGGACTTTCCTTCCCTACTTATTTACACTAATTCCCTGAATTTCGTCGCGGGCCCCTCCCCCACCTCCTTTTTTTTCCAACCAATTTGCCACGTTACATCCGTAAATCATAAGAATATGGTTACGTGCATGTGTTCATGAGGGTTAGCGTACGTTCATTATGAGTATATGCCACTGTACTGTATTCTTGAAGAAAAAATGTGTAGACATGTCTTAGTGTATCTGTTTGTTCATTTATAGTGCATGCGTAGTCAATATTAAAATATTCAAAACATCTTATATTTGTGAACGGAAAGAGTATCTTACGTAGCCAAACGACGACCTCCACCTACGCGAGTCCAGCTCCAAGCAACGGACACCGATCCATGCTAGGATAGGTCCACACCACCGCCGTCGCCCACCACCCACAAGCGCCACCCAGCCCCAAGGTTCCCAAAGCGGCGCCTTCAAGAAGGGAACGACCGAGGGGAAGGGGAAGTGAGGGGATCAGTCCATACCAACGCCTCCAAGGAGAGGAACGGCGCCCTCAGGCGTCGCCGTCGACGCGACCGGCCATGACCGACCAGGGATTTCGCCCGAATTAGATCACCGCCACCAGCAGTGCTTTCTGTACAGAACCGACGACCCAAGGAAGCGCGGCCCAATGAGGCTGACCCGCACGCCGAACAGGGGAGGAGGGGAGGCACCAGATCGTGTGCACCGGCTACCGCAGAAACCGCCGCCGGCCGCCAACGACCACCAGATCCGGCCACGTTACATCCGTAAGTCATAAGAATATGGTAACGTGGATGTGTTCATAAGGGTTAGTGTGCGTTCATTATGAGTATCTGCGATTGTACTGTATTCTTGAAGAAAAAATGTGTAGACATGTCTTAGTGTATCTGTTTGTTCATTTATAGTGCATGCGTAGTCAATATTGAAATATTCAAAACATCTTATATTTGTGAGCAGAAGGAGTATCTTTTTTTTTTTTGCGGAAAGGCAAATGGAGGGAGCATTTTCTTTTCTGCAAATAAGATGGAGGGAGTATTTGATTCTACGAGTAGATGTGCCTACCAAAGCAGACGACAAGGACCAAACATATAGCCGCGCGAGCGTTAACGGCTAGAAGCAAGTAAAACTACCCACTCCACAGCTGCCTTGTGCCTCTCTCCGACCAACCAGTGCATCAAATCTATAGATATCCTTCGAAGTGTAGTATTTTGTCCTTCCTTTGCCAGGACCGCTAGCAAAGCAAAGCAGGACGCCGGAGCCTACCTAGGAACGGCGGATGCACGACGTATTTATTAATTCTGATTGTGATCAGCATGTTCTTTGGTGGCAAAATTTCGTGTTTTGACCTTTTTCCGAAACTTATTCGAGATCTGACCCTAAGATAAAAAAAATCAAAATCTGACGCTTTTGCTATCGTCAGAGTCCATGACGGTAGAGTCTAATAGCCTACCGCCAGGGACTTTGGCGGTAGGAAACATCTCTACCACCAAACGGGTTGGCGATAGCCTGCACAACCCTATCGCCAAGGTGCTTGGCGGTAGGCACGAGCACGCATTGTGTTCAATACTTAGACGGGTTTTGGCGATAGGGCATGCAACACTACCGTCAGGGTCCTTGGCGGTAGGCTGTTATACCCTACCGCCATGGTCCCTAGCGGTAGCAAAAGGGTCATATCTCGAAACTTTTCCAAACTAGGGTCAGATCTCGAATATGTTTGAAAAAAGGGTCAAAACATGAAATTTAGCCTTCTCTGGTCTTGTCAAGGTACGTACGTGCTAAGGCCAACTCCATCGCGTGACCCCAAACGAACGTCCGTTTTGTACGGGTTTTGTCTATTTGGGTAGGGCAATGGGGTCGTTTCCGGGCGTGTTCTGGGATGCGGTGGCTGTGCGCCCAGCGCGCGGCCCCATCCCTTTGCCCCATCATGTCCGTCAGGGCCAAAAATGCCCATATTTTCATCAAAACTAGTTTTACAACCCAAATATTTGTCTGAAAATTAAAATAGTTTTACAACCCAATTGAAATTGTCTTTAATAAAATAGTTTTACAACCAAATCGAAATTGTCTTGATTGAACATAAAATGGACCAATACATCTGTTGGTTGCCAATGTGATCCCACACGTGCTCAACCAAGTCATTTTGAAGATTCAAATGAGTGTGTCAATTACGCATTTCACGGTGGAATTGGGCAAACTGTTCAAATGTGGCCGGGTCTTGGTGCAGGGGCTCAATACTTTCACCTTGATAATCAAATCCTCGGTTGAATATACTCTCATCACGCTCGTCCTCGACGATCATGTTGTATATGATCACACAAGCAGTCATCACCTCCCAAAGCTTCCTTTCATCCCATGACAGTGCAGGGTTTCGAACGATGCCCCACCGGGATTGAAGCACACCAAAAGCATGTTCCACATCCTTTCTAACACTCTCTTGCATTTGGGCAAATCTCTTTCTCTTCTCACCTTGGGGTTTCGAGATTGTCTTCACAAAAGTTGACCACTGAGAATATATACCATCTGCTAGATAGTATCCCTTGTTGTACTGATGGCTGTTGATCTCAAAGCTGACAGGTGGGGAGTGGCCTTCTGCAAGCCTCGCGAAGATTGGAGAACGCTGCAACATGTTGATATCATTGTGAGAACCTGCCATGCGAAAGAAATAATGCCATATCCAAAGATCCTGCGATGCCACCGCTTCTAATATGACAGTGCACCCGTTGACATGCCCCTTGTACTGGCCCTGCCAAGCAAATGGACAGTTCTTCCACTCCCAGTGCATACAATCTATGCTGCCAAGCATGCCTGGAAAAGCCTCTAGCTGCGTTGGTCGCCAACAATCTCTCTGTATCAGCACAGTTGGCTGCCTCAAGTACTCTGGGCCAAACACCTCGATCACAGCCTGGCAAAACTTATACATTGACATCAGACATGTTGTCTCACTCATACGCACATACTCATTCACCAGATGGCCTGGAATTCCATATGCAAGCATGCGGATGGCCGTGGTGCATTTCTGGTAAGAGGAGAATCCAAGCTTGCCAAGGGCATCCATTTTGCACTCGAAGTATGGGTCATGAGCAACCACTCCCTCTCAGATACGATTGAAGACATGCCTTGCCATTCGAAAACGGCGACGATATTTATCCGGCTTGAAGAGCGGGGTGTTGGCAAAGTAATTGGCATAGAGCAGGGCGCGGCCTCTCTCCTTGTTGCGGTTCATGTTGGGAGCACGACAAGAGAATGACCCCTGTACCGAGGAAGCTGCCCTTGAATGTAGTCGTGAACGACCAGTGCAGCCACCACAAGATCTTCATCATCCGACGACGGATCGTCCGATGAACAAAGGAAGTTATGGAAGAAAAACTCGTCTCCACTGTCCATACCTTTGTGGGCAAAATGCCGAACACCTTGCGGTCGTGGTGGCGAAGAGGCCGCGATGATCACCTCGACGCTGCAGGGGTGGTTGCCGGCCGGCTACTGGCCGCTATGGAGCTCTCGTCGGAAGCTGCCGAGGCCGCCATGGTACGTCGCCGGCGGTCGTGTCCCCTCTGCGACCGGCAAAGACGGCGACGGCCAAACCTCTGATCGATGGCCAAAACTACGGACAAAGCGCGGGCGTGGTGGCGGCCATGTCAAGACGTGGTTTAGTAGGGACGGCGGGGGGCTGCATGATGAGGAGGCGGCCGGAGAATAGCGGCGGCCGGACGGGGCGGGAGAGAGAGGGTGGAAGCGTTGGGAGCGGAGGGACT